>NW_025422100.1:0-74030 GCF_011764305.1 Mustela putorius furo | reverse complement strand
TCTTGCTCAAGTCTTCGTCTGTGATTATCGGATGTCAAACATGGTAATTGCAATTTCTTGGGTGAACAACCTTCATGGGCCGCCCTGATAATGTACGAGTATTACTCTACTGGGTGTGAGTTCTTGTTTCGTTTGGCACCGTTCCAAAGAGTGTCCTGAGGGTCAGGTGTGGGGTTCATTCTGTGGGATGGAAAGGAAGAATGGAGAAAAGTTCCGTTATTCTGTGTTGATGATTTCCGTTGTGTTTTGTTTTCAAAAACCACAGTGTCCCACCCCAACCAAATCGAGGCGATAGATTCCAGAGTTGACGCGTCCTTGGCGATGGGGGCCGCGACTGGACAACAGAAAATCCTGGTTAAAAAATTGGGGGCCTAGGGAATTCCCTAGGGAAATTCCATAGGGACATGCTAGGCGAGGCTCATGGGACAGGTCAAGCCTAGGGACATCCTCCTAGGGACATGTCAAGCCCATTATTACATCTATAATGTTCCAGCAACTGACGAGCAGGCTGAGAGGACGTCCTATGAGGACAGCCGAATATCCGATGCAGGGTCGGTCACAATTGCGTTTTGTTATGCCATCTTCCTGTCGCACTCAAGAATGGCTGGGCCCTCAGGGTGAAATGCTGGTTTATCCTACACTGAAAAACGTTGGACAACATGCCAACCACACAAGGTTTTTTGCCTGAAACCATTGGGTTTAAGGGAAAGTTTCTTTCCTTTTCTGCAATCACAGCAAACCCCTGGGGCAGTGATTTGGAGATTAAGAGGTCTAGGTATTCTGAAGCCTGAAAACTTGAGGTAAAGGGAAGAAGAGCGAGGGAGGAGGTAGGAGAAGGAAAGAGAGAGGGATGGTGACTACGGCCATGGCGGGCGCGGGCAGATTTTCCCAATGTGCGGTCAGGCTGTCTGGGTTGTTTCCACGGTGTGTTGGTCACAAGTTCGGGCTCCTCAGGTTTGTCCAGGGCTCTCAGTTGTCAGACAGTTGGCAGTAGTCCCAGGTTAGACTGTAAAATTTTGGGTTGCATTTTGGGTGCCGGTAGTAGGTTCTTATCTGAAGAACCTCTTCAGGATAATGAAGAATGGGGGAATACTGATAGCGCGTGGTGTGCTCATTCTTTCATGTCCTCTGGATTTTGTATCGCGATGGCCAAAGATGTGGCCGTGCCGCCCCAGCGTGGTTTCCGTGGCCGGGTCCGTTGCGTGTTGGGGGTATGCCCCCTTGAGGGGCCCATGGACGAATCTTGATCTCTCGTGGGGGACTTGGCCCGATTCCCAATTGCTTGTTGCCGTCAATATTGTGGGGATGGGAGAGAACTCGTTTTCCTTTCAGGTTTTGTTTACCCTCAGGTGTCCCACCAAAAGAGGAATTCCAAAAGCAGAGCCCCCCTGGGGGAAAAGAGTGAAGGACCAACCCAAAAGTATTGGTTTAAAAAAATTGGGGGGGCTAGGGGCATGGCAGGTAGCCCAATCATGCTCCTCTCCCATCCAGCCAATGAGAGGCCTTACCTTACCTGAGGATGGGGCTTTTCAGGATGAGGGAGGGTCACAATTGTGTGTTTTTGTGACCAATGTTGGCCCGCAAGCTTGGGCGGGGGAAACCTCCATGGGCCACACTGGTTTCAATACACTACACTGAACCCTTGGACAACATGCCAACCCACAAGGTTTCTTTTTCTTCTTGCCATGGGGAAAGAGAGTTCTGCATTTCTGGCAAAACAAATTTTTTCACAACCCGGGGCCGTGATTGGAGATAAGTTAGTTCTGAAAGCCTAAATGAATCTAACCTAGCGTTGAGAAGAGGAGAGATGACCTAAAGGCCATGGAGGGTTGAGAAGAGAATTGATGACCAGCCTACGTGGTTGGGGCCATGGCGGGTATCTGCTTGGGTGTGGGGCAAGATGGGGGTGGCGCCGCATTGCCCCAGGAAGAAGGTCAGCTCCGGCTTGGGGGGTCAGATGAACCAGGAGGTTGCCTTGTGCCAGAACAGGCCCATTGTGTCAGAACAGAAGCACTGTGTTCAGAAAGGGCATTAATGTGCCCACAGGTCAGCCCCTATATATTTTGTGGGTACAGGGGTTGTGTGGCGTACAGCCAATTGCCCATGGTTGAAAATCTTGATCCTCATTTGTGGGGTTTTCTTTCCCTGGTAGCCCCGGAGCGCAATGTTATATTCCGTTTCTGGGAGGGCCCCCCCAGGCAAGTGCTGCCCATTTGTAGTTTCTCTGGATTGCCAAATGGAAAACTGGAGGGGGCTTGTGGGGCAAGTAGCTTCCCCGAGGAAACCGGAAGTTCTGAGAACCCCAAGGCTTTAGGCCCCTAGGTTTTTCCTGGGTGAGGATTATGGGGCAGGCACAATCTAACAAGACCCTGAATCGAGATATCGGGCATTGAAGTCAGGGCGAGGGATTCAGACGATCGCTTCAGCTTTGGCACATTCTGTCCTGAGGGCTCGTTCTTGTAGGGGGGTTGGATCAACGAGGCCATGGGTTTTTCCACGATGGGAGTTGTGAGAAGCTGCAACTGCAAGATTCGGGTTTGTCCCTTTACTCTTCCCCCGGGCTCTGCCTTTGGAATTCCTCTTCTGGTGGGACTCCTGAGTATCAAACCTTGAAAGGATTCCTCCCTCCCACAGATTGACGAAAAACTATTGGGATCGGGCCAAAACCCACAGAGAGCAAGATTCTTCCATGGCTCATGAGGCCTCCTAAACATTCCCACGGCCATCTCAGATTTTACAAAATCCAGGACAACGATACCGAGCAGCGTTCTAAGGATGGATGGCTGGGTAGCCCACCACCTCGCATTCCAATTGTCTCCAAGCAACAAGACAGGGTTAGATCTGCTGGATCTGGGGGAGCAACCGAGGAGGATGGTTGACTGAGTTGAAAATGGGACTCTCTCCGTGGAGTGTCCTAATATGATTTTTGTGTCTATGGAGAACCTTGTAAATGAAGCGGTCGAGACTGGGGGTCCATGAACGGGGTTCTCCTCCGAAAGAGAGGCTTTCACACGGCTCCAGGCTCCAACGTGCAAGTTTTCCCATGTGTACATGAGTTTTTTTTTCTGATGGGTGAGTCAAGAAACAGCCATATGCTGTTATTGAAACCCAAGCCTCTGAGAAGAGATGCCTGGAAACGAAAGCAATGGATCCGATAGGTGTCTAGGGGCCTGTTGCGTTCCTTTTTTTTGAGCTCTGGGGACATCAGTCTACGGGTCTGAGTTCCGGTAGGTGCTCAGATGGGCCCAGATTGCCCCTGTTGGTCCTGGGAAGCCACAAATATTGGGATGGCCTCCGGGACTTTTGGAAGGTTAATCCTATTAGTAGGGGTTTGTGGCCATTGAATTGGGCACACACAATTCCCTTGGAGAGGGCAAGCACAGTCGTCAGGTTTGGCTCCAGTGGCCTGAGCCTGTAGGGAGTGTAGGCCTCGGCTGTTTGGACAGTTGTCTGAAAACACAAACTCGGGTTATTTTTTTCGGTCATAGGTATGGCAGGACTGATCTGCAGACCATGAGGAGAACTCTTCGGGGATATGAAAAAAGGGCGAGTGTGAGGCTCTTGCTCAAGTTTTTGGCTCTGGATATCGTTTCACTCATGGTCGTGAAATTTCCGGGTGACACACCATAGGAAATGGACGAGTCTTACTCTCTGGGGTTTGGCCCCATCCAAAGAGTTTGGGGTCATTCTGTGGGATGGAAGAAAGTCCGTTGTTCTCTTGTTGTTGATTTCTTTTTTGTTGTTGTTTTTCAATCACAGTAGTCCCACCAAATGAGGGATTCCAGAGTAGAGCCCTGGGGAGGGGCGACTGGACAACCAGAAATCTGTTTAAAAATTGGGGCCTACGGACATGTCAAGCCCATTATGACATCTAATGGTCCCAGCCACTCAGAGAACGTACTAGAGGACAAAACTCACGCTGAGGGTCACAATGCGTCTTAATGCCTCTTCGCACTCAAGAATGAGGCGGGGCCTCAGGGTGAAGGCTGTGGTGAATGAAGGCTTTCTCCTATACTGAACGTTGGACAACATGCCAACCACAAGGTTTTTTCTTGCCATGGGTAAAGGAAGAGTTCTGATTTCTGCATCACAGTGACCCGTGGGCAGTGATTGGAGATAAGGTCTAGGTTCTGAATAGCCTGAAAACTGAGGTGGGGAAGAGATGATGACCTAGGGCATGGCGGGTATGTATGGAGAGCTCAGTGTGCGGTCAGCTGTCGGGTGTTGGTCACGAGGTGTCCGGGCCCAGGTTGTCAGACAGTGCATTAGTGCCCAGGTTAGAGTATATATTTTTGGGTGCCTTCGAGTGCCCGTGTAGGTTCTTATCTGAAGAACTCTTCAGGATATGAAGAATGTGCGCGTCTGAGGAGGGTTGCTCAGGCTTTTGTCTCTGGATTTTGTATCAGCGATGGCCGTGGAATGTTGGGGAGGCCTCTTGGGCCATGGACGAATCTTGCTCTCTGTAGATTTGGCCCGATCCCCCATTGTTTTTCGTCAATCTGTGGGATGGGAGGACTCCTTTCAGGTTTGTTACCTCAGGTGTCCCACCAAAAGAGGAATTCCAAAGCAGAGCCCTGGGGAAGAGTGAAGGGACAACCCGAACTATGGTTAACAATTGGGGCCTAGGGGCATGGCAAAAGCCCAATATGCTGTCTCTCCATCCTGCCACTGAGAGGCCTTACCTGAGGACTGGGCTCAGGCTGAAGGTCACAATGTGTGTTTGTGACCAATGTGGCACGCAAGCATGGGCGGGGCCTCATGGGCCACCACTGGTTTCAACGACACTGAACCCTTGGACAACATGCCAACCACAAGGTTTCTTGCCATGGGGAAAGAGTTCTGACTTCTCATCATTTTCAAAACAAACCCGGGCCGTGATTGGAGATAAGGTCTAGGTTCTGAAGCCTGAAAAGCGAGATTGAGAAGACCGATGACGACCTTAATGCCATGGCGGGTCCGATGTGCTAGGTGTGCGGCCAGCTGTCTGGGTGGGGCCAGGTGGTCCAGACTCAGGCTGTCTCAGAAAGGGCATTAGTGCCCAGGTCAGCCTATATATATGGGGGTACAGCCGAATGGCGTGCAGGTTGATCCTCATTTGGGATTCTCTGGGTAGCCCCAGAGGCAATGTTTTTTCTTCTGGAAGGCAGGCAGAGTGCTGCATTGTAGTTCTGTATTGCCAAACTGGAAGGTTTGTGGTTCAGTAGTCTGAGGAGGGAAGTCTGAGAAACCCAAGCTAGGCCTAGGTTTCTGGGTGAGGATATGGCAGGGCAAAATCTACAGACCTGAATCGACGATCTCGTGCTTCTGAAAGTCAGGGCGAGAATCAGACGATCGCTCAGGTTGGACATTCTGTCCCTGATGGCCCCTTCTTGAAGGGGGGGGTGGATCGTGAGGCCTTTGGGGGTTTTCCCACGATGGGAGTTGTGAGTTCCCAACTGCAAGATTCTTTCTGCAGGACAATTGAGACCTCTTCGTTGGCTCCAGGGTACAACGATTCCCAGCAGGGTTCTAAGGATGGATGGCTGGTTAGCCCACCTCACATTCCAATTGTCTCCAAGCAACAAGACAGGTTAGATCTGCTGGATCTTCGGGGAGCAACTGAGGAGGCTGAGTTTGAAATGGACTCTCTCCCCGTGGATGTTGTGTCCTAATATGATTTTTGTGTCTATGGAGACCTTGGGAATGAAGCGGGGTGGCACTGGGGCCCCTGAAGGGTTCTCCTAAAGAGAGGCTTTCATACAGCTCCATCGTGCAAGTTTCCCATGTGTAGATGAGATTTGTTCTGATGGGTGAGTCAAGAAAGAGCCATATGCTCTTATTGAAATCCAGGCCTCTGAGGAGAGAGATGCCTGGAAACCAAAAGCAATGGATCCGATTAGGGCCTAGGGGCCTATTCGTTCCTTTTTACCTCTGGGGGATATCAGTCTTCGAGTCTGAGTGCAGGTAGGTTCTCAGATGGGCACATATTGCTCCTGTTTGTCCTGGGAAGCCACAATATTGGGATGGCCTCAGGGACTTTGGAGGTTTATTCTATTAGTAGGGTTGTGGCCATTGGAATGGGCACACAGAAATCCCTTGGAGAGGGCAAGTACAGTCCTCAGGTTTGCTCCAGGGGCCTAAGCCTGTAGGGTGTGTTGGCCTGGCCTGTTTGGACAGTTGTCTGAAAACACAAACTCGGCTTATGTTTCGGGTCATAGGTATGGCAGGACTGATCTACAGACCATGAGGAGAACTCTTTGGGATATGATAAAAGGGCGAGTGTGAGGCTCTTGCTCAAGTTTTAATCTCTGGATATCGTGCCATTCATTGTCATGAAATATCCGGGTGACTTCATGGGAAATGGACGAGTCTTACTCTCTGGGGGTTTGGCCCCGTCCAAAGAATTTGGGGTCAATCTGTGGGATGGAAGAAGTCCGTTTTTTTTTGTTGTTGTTGTTGTTGTTTTGTTGTTGTTGCAAACCCCCCCCAAATGAGGGATTCCAGAGTAGAGCCCTGGGGAGAGGCGATTGGACAACCAGAAATCTAGTTTAAATTTGGGACCTAGGGACATGTAAAGCCATTATGGCATCTAATGGTCTAGCCACTGAGAGGACGTACTATAGCACAGGACTCACGCTGAGGGTCACAATGCGTATTTATGCCCTCGTCGCACTCAAGAATGGGCGGGGCCTCAGGGTGAATGCAGGTTTCCCCTACAGTGAACGTTCGACCACATGCAAACCATAAGGTATCTTGGCATGGGTAAGGAAGAGTTCTGATTTCTGCATCCTAGTGCCCCGTGGGCAGTGATTGGAGATAAGGTCTAGGTTCTGAAGCCTGAAAACTGAGGTAGGGAAGAGATGATGACCTAAGGCCACGGCGGGTCTTATGGGCTCAGGGTGCGGTCAGCTGTCTGTGTGTTGCTCAGGAGGGTCCCGGCTCAGGGTGTGTCAGACAGTGCATTCCTGCCCAGGTTAGACTATATAATTTGGGTACATTCGAGTGCCGTGTAGGTTTATTCTCATTTAATGTGCCCGGGCAGCTCATTAGGCAATATTTTGTTTCTAGAGGGCGGGAGAGTGCTGCAATTATGGTCCTGAATTGCCAAACTTGTGGGCTTCGGGGCCAGGAGTGTGAGGACGGAAGTCTGAGAATACAAGCTAGACTTGGGATTCAGGGCGAGGGCACGGCATGTACCTCCTGAAGATCTGAAGCAATAACTCATGCATCTGAAGTCAGAGCGAGGATCAGACTTTGGCTCACCTTGGATTTTCTGTTCATGACGGCCCCTTCATAAAGGGAGCCGAATCTCGAGGCCGTGGAGGTTTCCCACGTTTGGAGTGGTGGGATGCCCCCTCCACGGATTCCTACTGCGGGACAATTGAGACCTGTTGGACAGCTCCAGGACATCCCATTTGGATGAGTCCAGACCAACGTTCGAAGATGGGATGACTGGGAAGCCCGCCTCGCATTCCTATTGTCTCCTAGCGACAACCAGAAATCTGGTTAAAAATTGGGGCCTAGGGGCCCACACCCCGTCACCTAATAGTAAAATTTACAAGTCTCAATGACAAAGAGAAAATCCTGAAAGCAGCCCGGGAAAAGAAGTCTGTAACATACAATGGTAAAAATATTAGATTGGCAGCTGACTTATCCACAGAGACCTGGCAGGCCAGAAAGAGCTGGCATGATATTTTCAGAGCACTAAACGAGAAAAACATGCAGCCAAGAATACTATATCCAGCTAGGCTATCATTGAAAATAGAAGGAGAGATTAAAAGCTTCCAGGACAAACAACAACTGAAAGAATTTGCAAATACCAAACCAGCTCTACAGGAAATCTTGAAAGGGGTCCTCTAAGCAAAGAGAGAGCCTACAAGTGGTAGATCAGAAAGGAACAGAGACCATATACAGTAACAGTCACCTTACAGGCAATACAATGGCACTAAATTCATATCTCTCAATAGTTACCCTGAATGTGAATGGGCTAAATGCCCCTGTCAAAAGACACAGGGTATCAGAATGGATAAAAAAACAAAACCCATCTATATGTTGCCTCCAAGAAACACATTTTAAGCCCGAAGACACCTCCAGATTTTTAAAGTGAGGGGGTGGAAAAGAATTTACCATGCTAATGGACATCAGAAGAAAGCAGGAGTGGCAATCCTTATATCAGATCAATTAGATTTTAAGCCAAAGACTATAATAAGAGATGAGGAAGGACACTATATCATACTCAAAGGGTCTGTCCAACAAGAAGATTTAACAATTTTAAATATCTATGCCCCCAATGTGGGAGCAGCCAACTATATAAACCAATTAATAACAAAATCCAAGAAACACATCAACAATAATACAATGATAGTAGGGGACTTTAACACTCCCCTCACTGAAATGGACAGGTCATCCAAGCAAAAGATCAGCAAGGATATAAAGGCCTTAAATGACACACTGGACCAGATGGACATCACAGATATATTCAGAATATTTCATCCCAAAGCAACAGAATACACATTCTTCTCTAGTGCACATGGAACATTCTCCAGAATAGATCACATCCCTCGGTCCTAAATCAGGACTCAACCGGTATCAAAAGATTGGGATCATTCCCTGCATATTTTCAGACCACAATGCTCTAAAGCTAGAACTCAACCACAAAAGGAAGTTTGGAAAGAACCCAAATACATGGAGACTAAACAGTATCCTTCTAAAGAATGAATGGGTCAACCGGGAAATTAAAGAAGAATTGAAAAAAATCATGGAAACAAATGATAATGAAAACACAACGGTTCAAAATCTGTGGGACACAACAAAGGCAGTCCTGAGAGGAAAATATATAGCGGTACAAGCCTTTCTCAAGAAACAAGAAAGGTCTCAGGTACACAACCTAACCCTACACCTAAAGGAGCTGGAGAAAGAACAAGAAAGAAACCCTAAGCCCAGCAGGAGAAGAGAAATCATAAAGATCAGAGCAGAAATCAATGAAATAGAAACCAAAAAAAAAATAGAACAAATCAACGAAACTAGGAGCTGGTTCTTTGAAAGAATTAATAAAATTGATAAACCCCTGGCCCGACTTATCAAAAAGAAAAGAGAAAGGACCCAAATAAATAAAATCATGAATGAAAGAGGAGAGATCACAACTAACACCAAAGAAATACAAACTATTATAAGAACATACTATGAGCAACTCTACGGCAATAAATTTGACAATCTGGAAGAAATGGATGCATTCCTAGAAACATATAAACTACCACAACTGAACCAGGAAGAAATAGAAAGCCAGAACAGACCCATAACCAGTAAGGAGATTGAAACAGTCATTAAAAATCTCCAAACAAACAAAAGCCCAGGGCCAGACGGCTTCCCGGGGGAATTCTACCAAACATTTAAAGAAGAACTAATTCCTATTCTCCTGAAACTGTTCCAAAAAATAGAAATGGAAGGAAAACTTCCAAACTCATTTTATGAGGCCAGCATCACCTTGATCCCAAAACCAGACAAGGATCCCACCAAAAAGAGAGCTATAGACCGATATCCTTGATGAACACAGATGCGAAAATACTCAACAAAATACTAGCCAATAGGATTCAACAGTACATTAAAAAGATTATTCACCACGACCAAGTGGGATTTATTCCAGGGCTGCAAGGTTGGTTCAACATCCGCAAAAATCAGTCAATGTTATACAACACATCAATAAAAGTAAGAACAAGAACCATATGATACTCTCAATAGATGCTGAAAAAGCATTTGACAAAGTACAAACATCCCTTCCTGATCAAAACTCTTCAAAGTGTAGGGATAGAGGGCACATACCTCAATATCATCAAAGCCCATCTATGAAAAACCCACCGCAAATATCATTCTCAATGGAGAAAAACTGAAAGCTTTTCCGCTAAGGTCAGGAACACGGCAGGGATGTCCATTATCAACCACTGCTATTCAACATCGTACTAGAGGTCCTAGCCTCAGCAATCAGACAACAAAAGGAAATTAAAGGCATCCAAATCGGCAAAGAAGAAGTCAAATTATCACTCTTCGCAGATGATATGATACTATATGTGGAAAACCCAAAAGACTCCACTCCAAAACTGCTAGAACTTATACAGGAATTCAGTAAAGTGTCAGGATATAAAATCAATGCACAGAAATCAGTTGCATTTCTCTACACCAACAGCAAGACAGAAGAAAGAGATATTAAGGAGTCAATCCCATTTACAATTGCATCCAAAACCATAAGATACCTAGGAATAAACCTAACCAAAGAGACACAGAATCTATACTCAGAAAAACTATAAAGTACTCATGAAAGAAATTGAGGAAGACACAAAGAAATGGAAAAATGTTCCATGCTCCTGGATTGGAAAGAATAAATATTGTGAAAATGTCTATGCTACCTAAAGCAATCTACACATTTAATGCAATTCCTATCAAAGTACCATCCATCTTTTTCAAAGAAATGGAACAAATAATTCTAAAATTCATATGGAACCAGAAAAGACCTCGAATAGCCAAAGGGATATTGAAAAAGAAAGCCAACGTTGGTGGCATCACAATTCCGGACTTCAAGTTCTATTACAAAGCTGTCATCATCAAGACAGCATGGTACTGGCACAAAAACAGACACATAGATCAATGGAACAGAATAGAGAGCCCAGAAATAGACCCTCAAATCTATGGTCAACTAATCTTCGACAAAGCAGGAAAGAATGTCCAATGGAAAAAAGACAGCCTTTTCAATAAATGGTGCTGGGAAAATTGGACAGCCACATGCAGAAAAATGAAATTGGACCATTTCCTTACACCACACACAAAAATAGACTCAAAATGGATGAAGGACCTCAATGTACAAAAGGAATCCATCAAAATCCTTGAGGAGAACACGGGCAGCAACCTCTTCGACCTCTGCCGCAGCAACATCTTCCTAGGAACAACGCAAAAGGCAAGGGAAGCAAGGGCAAAAATGAACTATTGGGATTTCATCAAGATCAAAAGCTTTTGCACAGCAAAGGAAACAGTTAACAAAATCAAAAGACAACTGACAGAATGGGAGAAGATATTTGCAAACGACATATCAGATAAAGGACTAGTGTCCAGAATCTATAAAGAACTTAGCAAACTCAACACCCAAAGAACAAATAATCCAATCAAGAAATGGGCAGAAGACATGAACAGACATTTCTGCAAAGAAGACATCCAGATGGCCAACAGACACATGAAAAAGTGCCCCATATCACTCGGCATCAGGGAAATACAAATCAAAACCACAATGAGATATCACCTCACACCAGTCAGAATGGCTAAAATCAACAAGTCAGGAAATGACAGATGCTGGCGAGGATGCGGAGAAAGGGGAACCCTCCTACACTGTTTGGTGGGAATGCAAGCTGGTGCAGCCCACTCTGGAAAACAGCATGGAGGTTCCTCAAAATGTTGAAAAATAGAACTGCCCTATGACCCAGCAATTGCCACTATTGGGTATTTACCCTAAAGATACAAATGTAGTGATCCAAAGGGACACATGCACCCGAATGTTTATAGCAGCAATGTCCACAATAGCCAAACTATGGAAAGAACCTAGATGTCCATCAACAGATGAATGGATCAAGAAGATGTGGTATATATACACAATGGAATACTATGCAGCCATCAAAAGAAATGAAATCTTGCCATTTGCAACAACATGGATGGAACTAGAGCGTATCATGCTTAGCGAAATAAGTCAAGCAGAGAAAGACAACTATCATATGATCTCCCTGATATGAGGAAGTGGTGATGCAACATGGAGGCTTAAGTGGGGTAGAAGAATAAATGAAACAAGATGGGATTGGGAGGGAGACAAACCATAAGTGACTCTTAATCTCACAAAACAACTGAGGGTTGCTGGGGGGAGGGGGTTTGGGAGAAGGGGGTGGGATTATGGACATTGGGGAGGTTATGTGATTTGCTGAGTGCTGTGAAGTGTGTAAACCTGGTGATTCACAGACCTGTACCCCTGGGGATAAAAATATATGTTTATAAAAAATAAAAAAAAATAAAAAAAAAAAAAAATTGGGGCCTAGGGACATGACAAGCCCATTATTACATCTAATGGTCCAGCCACTGAGAGGACGTACTAGAAGACAGGACTCTCGCTGAGGGTCACAATGCGTGTTTATGCCCTCGTCGCACTCAAGAATGGGCGGGGCCTTAGGGTGAATGCTAGTTTCCCCTACAATGAACGTTGGACAACATGCCAACCACAAGGTTTCTTGCCATGGGTAAGGAAAAGTTCTGATTTCTGCATCACAGACACCCCTGGGCAGTGATTGGAGATAAGGTCTAGGTTCTGAAGCCTGAAAAAAAGGTAGGGAAGAGATGGTGACCTAAGGCCATGGCGGGTCTGATGTGCTCAGTGTGCGGTCAGCTGTCTGGGTGTTGTTCACGAGGTCCGGGCTCAGGTTGTTAGTGAGTGCATTAGTGCCCAGGTTAGACTATATATTTTGGGTGCATTCCAGTGCCGTATAGGTTCTTATATGAAGAACTCTTCACGATATGAAGAATGAGCGAGTGTGAGGCGCATGCTCAGGCTTTTGTCTCTGGATTTTGTATCAGCGATGGCCTTGGAATGTTGGGGAGGCCTCATGGGGCATGGACGAATCTTGGTCTCTGTGGATTTGGGCCGATCCCTATTGCTTTTCGTCAATCTGTGTGATGGGAGGACTCCTTTCAGGTTTGTTACCTCAGGTGTCCCACCAAAAGAGGAATTCCATAGCAGAGCCCTGGGGAACAGTGAAGGGACAACCCGAAATATGGTTAAAAAATTGTGACCTAGGGGCATGGCAAGCCCAATATGCTGTCTCTCCTTCCAGCCACTGAGAGGCCTTACCGGAGGACTGGGCTCAGGCTGAGGGTCACAATGTGTGTTTGTGACCAATGTGGCCCGCTAGCATGGGGTGGCCTCATGGGCTACACTGGTTTCAACTACACTGAACGTTGGACAACATGCCAACCACAAGGTTTCCTGCCATTGGTAAGGAAGAGTTCTGATTTCTGAATCACAGTCACCCCTGGGCAGTGATTGGAGATAAGGTCTAGGTTCTGAAGACTGAAAACTGAGGTAGGGAAGAGATGATGACATAAGGCCATGGCGGGTCTGATGGGCTCAGTGTGCGGTCAGCTGTCTGGGGGTTGGTCACGAGGTCCGGGCTCAGGTTGTCAGACAGTGCATTAGTGCCCAGGTTAGACTATATATTTTGAGTGCCTTCGAGTGCCGTGTAGGTTCTTATCTGAAGAACTCTTCACGATATGAAGAATGAGTGAGTCTGACGCGCGTGCTCAGGCTTTTGTCTCTGGATTTTGTATCAGGGATGGCCGTGGAATGTTGGGGAGGCCACATGGGCCATGGACGAATCTTGTTCTCTGTGGATTTGGCACGATCCCAATTGTTTTTCGTCAATCGTTGGGATGGGAGGACTCCTTTCCGGGTTGTTACCTCAGGTCAGTGTCCCCACCAAAAAGAGGAATTCCAAAGCAGAGCCCTGGGGAATAGTGAAGGGACAACCCCAACTATGGTTAAAAATTGGGGGCCTAGGGGCATGGCAAGCCCAATATGCTGTCTCTCCATCCAGCCACTGAGAGGCCTTACCTGAGGACTGGGCTCAGGCTGAGGGTCACAATGTGTGTTTGTGACCAATGTGGCCCGCAAGCATGGGGGGGCCTCATGGGCCACACTGGTTTCAACTACACTGAACCTTGGACAACATGCCAAGCACAAGGTTTCGTGCCATGGGAAAAAGAGTTCTGATTTCTGCATCATTTTCAAACCGGGCCGTGATTGGAGATAAGTTCTAGGTTCTAAAGCCTGAAAACCGAGGTTGAGAAGAGATGACGACCTAAGGCCATGGCTGGTCCGAAGTGCTCAGTGTGAGGCCAGCTGTCTGGGTGGGGCCAGGAGGTCCAGGCTCAGGCTGTGTCAGAAAGGGCATTAGTGCCCAGGTCAGCCTATATATTTGGGGGGGTACAGCCGAATGGCGTGCAGGTTGATCCTCATTTGGGGTTTCTGGGTAGCCCGAGAGGGCAATGTTTTTCTTCTTCTGGAGGGCTGGCAGAGTGCTGCATTATATTTCTGGATTGCCAAACTGGAGGGCTTGTGGGCCATTAGTCTGAGGACGGAAATCTGAGAACCCAAGCTAGGGCTAGGTTTCTGGGTGAGGATATGGCAGGCACAATCTACAGACCTGAATCGAGATCTCGTGCAGATGAAGTCATTGCGATGATCAGACGATCGTCAGGTTGGACATTCAGGCCCTGATGGCCCCTTCTTGAAGGGGCAGTAGATCACGAGGCCATGGGGGTTTTCCCACAATGGGAGTTGTGAGAAGCTCCCAAGTGTAAAGATTCTTCTGCAGGACAATTGAGACCTGTTGGTTGGATCCAGGACAATGATTCCGAGCAGGGTTCTAAGGATGGATGGATGGGTAGCCCACCTCGCATTCCAATTTTCTCCAAGCAACAAGACAGGTTAGATCTGCTGGATATGGGAGAGCAACCGAGGACCTGAGTTAAAATGGACTCTCCCGTGGATGTGTCCTAATATGATTTTGTGTCAATGGAGACCTTGGAATGAAGCAGTGGCACTGGGGCCCTGAAGGGTTCTCCTAAAGAGAGGCTTTCACACAGCTCCCACGTGCAAGTTTCCCAAGTGTAGATGAGATTTGTTCTGATGGGTGAGTCAAGAAACAGCCATATGCTGTTACTGAAATCCAGGCCTCTGAGGAGAGATGCCTGGAATCCAAATAATGGATCAGATAGGTGCCTAGGGGCCTGTTCATTCCTTTTTAACTCTGGGGACATCAGTCTCCGGATCTGAGTGCCGGTAAGTGCTCAGATGGGCCCAGATTGCCCCTGTTCGTCCTGTGAAGCCACAAATATTGGGATGGCCACAGGGACGTTGGAGGTTTATCCTATTAGTAGGGTTGTGGCCATTGGAATGGGCACATACAATTCCCTTAGAGAGGGCAAGCACAGTCGTCAGGTTTGGCTCCAGGGGCCTGAGCCTGTAGGGTGTGTAGGCCAGGGCTGTTTGGACAGTTGTCTGAAAACACAAACTCGGCTTATGTTTCGGGTCATAGGTATGGCAGGACTGATCTACAGACCATGAGGAGAACTCTTCGGGATATGAAAAAAGGGCGAGTGTGAGGCTCTTGCTCAAGTTTTTGTCTCTGGATATCGTGTCACTCATGGTCGTGAAATATCCGGGTGACACCATGGGAAATGGACAAGTCTTACTCTCTGGGGGTTTGGCCCTGTCCAAAGAGTATGTGGTCATTCTGTGGGATGGAAGAAGTCCGTTGTTCTGTTGTTGTTGATTTGTTTTGTTTTGTTTTTCAACCTCAGGTGTCCCACCAAATTAGGGATTCCAGAGTAAAGCCCTGGGGAGAGGCGACTGGACAACCAGAAATCCGGTTAAAAATTGGGGCCTAGGGACATGTCAAGCCCATTATGACATCTAATGCTCCAGCCACTGAGAGGGCGTTCTAGAGGACAGGACTCATGCTGATGGTCAAAATGCATGTTTATGCCCACGTCGCACTCAAGAATGGGCGGTGCCTCAGGGTGAATGCTGGTTTCTCCTACACTGAACGTTGGATAACATGCCAAACAAAAGGTTCCTTGCCATGGGTAAGGAAGAGTTCTGATTTCTGCATCACAGTCACCCCTGGGCTGTGATTGGAGATAAGGTCTAGGTTCTGAAGCCTGAAAACTGAGGTAGGGAAGAGATGATGACCTAAGGCCATGGCGTGAATGATGAGCTCAGTGTGCGGTCAGCTGTCTGGGTGTTGGTCACGAGGTCCGGGCTCAGGTTGTCAGAGACTGCATTAGTGCCCAGGTTAGACTATATATTTGGGTGCATTCGAGTGCCGTGTAGGTTCTTATCTGAAGAACTCTTCAGGATATGAAGAATGAGCGAGTGTGAGGCACATGCTCAGGCTTTTGTCTCTGTATTGTGTATCAGGCAGGGCCGTGGAATGTTGGGGAGGCCTCAAGGGCCATGGACGAATCTTGCTCTCTGTGGATTTGGCCCAATCGCTATTGCTTTTCGTCAATCTGTGGGATGGGAGGACTCCTTTCAGGTTTGTTACCTCAGGTGTCCCACCAAAAGAGGAATTCCAAAGCAGAGCCCTGGGGAAGAGTGAAGGGACAACCCGAACTATGGTTAAAAACTGGGGCCTAGGGGCATGGCAAGCCCAATATGCTGTCTCTCCATCCAGCCACAGAGAGGCCTTACCTGAGGACTGGGCTCAGGCTGAGGGTCACAATGTGTGTTTTTTGACCAATGTGGCCCACAAGCATGGGGGGGCCTCATGGGCCACACTGGTTTCAACGACACTGAACCTTGGACAACATGCCAAGAACAAGGTTTCGTGCCATATGGAAAGAGTTCTGATTTCTGCATCATTTTCAAACCCAGGCCGTGATTGGAGATAAGGTCTAGGTTCTGAAGCCTGAAAACCGAGGTTGAGAAGAGATGACGACCTAAGGCCATGGCGGGTCCGAAGTGCTCAGTGTGAGGCCAGCTGTCTGGGTGGGGCCAGGAGGTCCAGGCTCAGGCTGTGTCAGAAAGGGCATTAGTGCCCAGGTCAGCCTACATATTTGGGGTACAGCCGAATAGCTTGCAGGTTGATCCTCATTTGGGGTTTCTGGGTTGCCCGAGAGGGCAATGTTTTTCTTCTGGAGGGCAGGCAGAGTGCTGCATTGTAGTTCTGGATTGCCAAAGTGGAGGGCTTGTGGGCCAGTAGTCTGAGGATGGAAGTCTGAGAAACCAAGCTAGGCCTAGGTTTCTGGGTGGGTGAGGATAAAGCAGGCACAATCTACAGACCTGAATCAAGATCTCGTGCATGTGAAGTCAGGGCGATGATCAGACGATCGCTCAGGTTGGACATTCAGTCCCTGATGGCCCCTTCTTGAAGGGGGGGTGGATCATGAGGCCATAGGGATTTTACCACTATGGGAGTTCTGAGAAGCTCCCAACTGCAAAAATTCTTCTGCAGGACAATTGAGACCTGTTGGTTGGATCCAGGACAACGATTCCGAGCAGGGTTCTAAGGATGGATGGCTGGGTAGCCCACCTCGCATTGCAATTGTCTCCAAGCAACAAGAAACGTTAGATCTGATGGATCTGGGAGAGCAACCGAGTAGGCTGAGTTGAAATGGACTCTCCCGTGGATGTGTCCTAATATGATTTAGTGTCAATGGAGACTTTGGATTGAAGCGGTGGCACTGGGGCCCTGAGAGTTCTCCTAAAGAGAGGCTTTCACACAGCTCCATCGTGCAAGATTCCCATGTGTAGATGAGATTTGTTCTGATGGGTGAGTCAAGAAACAGCCATATGCTGGTATTGAAATCCAGGCCTCGGAGGAGAGATGCCTGGAAACCAAAGAAATGGATCCAATTAGTGCCTAGGGGCCTGTTCGTTCCTTTTTTACCTCTGGGAACATCATCAGTCTCCGGGTCTGAGTGCCGGTAGGTGCTCAGATGGGACCAGATGCCCCTGTTTGTCCCGGGATGCCACAAATATATGGATGGCCTCAGGGACTTTGGAGGTTTATCCTATTAGTAGGGTTGTGGCCATTGGAATGGGCACATACAATTCCCTTGGAGCGGGCAATCACTGTCGTCAGGTTTGGCTCCAGGGGCCTGAGCCTGTAGGGTGTGTAGGCCAGGGATGTTTGGACAGTTGTCTGAAAACACAAACTCGGCTTAAGTTTCGGGTCATAGGTATGGCAGGACTGATCTACAGACCATGAGGAGAACTCTTCGGGATATAAAAAATGGGCGAGTGTGAGGCTCTTGCTGAAGTTTCTGTCTCTGGATATCGTGTCACTCATGGTCGTGAAATTTCCAGGTGACACCATGGGAAATGGACGAGTCTTACTCTCTGGGGGTTTGGCCCCGTCCCAAGAGTATGTGGTCATTCTGTGGGATGGAAGAAGTCCGTTGTTCTGTGTTGCTTTCTTTTGTTTTGTTTTTCAACCTCAGGTGTCCCACCAAATGAGGGATTCCAGAGTACAGCCCTGGGGAGGGGTGACTGGACAACCAGAAATCTGGTTCAAAATTGGGCCTAGGCACATGTCAAGCCCATTATGACATCTAATGGTCCAGCCACTGAGAGGACGTACTAGAGGACAGGACTCACGCTGAGGGTCACAATGCATGTTTATGCCCTCGTCGCACTCAAGAATGGGAGGGGCCTCAGGGTGAATGCTGGTTTCTCCTATACTGAACGTTGGATAACATGCCAACTACAAGGTTTCTTGCCATGGGTAAGGAAGAGTTCTGATTTCTGCATCACAGTCACCCCTGGGCAGTGATTGGAGATAAGGTCTAGGTTCTGAAGCCTGAAAACTGAGGTAGGGAAGAGATGATGATCTACGGCCATGGCGGTTCTGATGTGCTCAGTGTGCGGACAGCTGTCTGGGTGTTGGTCACGATGTCCGGGTTCAGGTTGTCAGACAGTGCATTAGTGCCCAGGTTAGACTATATATTTTGGGTGCATTCGAGTGCCGTATAGGTTCTTATGTGATGAACTCTTCACGATATGAAGAATGAGCGAGTCTGAGGGGCGAGCGCAGGCTTTTGTCTCTGGATTCTGTATCAGTGATGGTCGTGGAATATTGGGGAGGCCTCATGGGCCATGGACGAATCTTGCTCTCTGTGGATTTAGCCCAATCCCAATTGTTTTTTCGTGAATCTGTGGGATGGGAGGACTCCTTTCATGTTTGTTACATCTGGTGTCCCACCAAAAGAGGAAATCCAAAGCAGAGCCCTGGGGAAGAGTGAAGGGACAACCCCAACTATGGTTAAAAATTGGGGCCTAGGGGCATGGCAAGCCCAATATGCTGTCTCTCCATCCACCCACCGAGAGGCCTTACCTTAGGACTGGGCTCAGGCTGAGGGTCACAATGTGTGTTTCTGACCAATGTGGCACGCAAGCATGGGCGGGGGGCCACATGGGCCACACTGGTTTCAACTACACTGAACCTTGGACAACATGCCAACCACAAGGTTTCTTGCCATGGGGAAAGAATTCTGATCTGCATCATTTTCAAACCCGGGTCGTGATTGGAGATAAGGTCTAGGTTCTGAAGCCTGAAAACCGAGGTTGAGAAGAGATGACGACCTAAGGCCATGGCGGGTCCGATGTGCTCAGTGAGCGGCCAGCTGTCTTGGTGGGGCCAGGAGGTCCAGGCTCAGGCTGTGTCAGAAGAAAGGGCATTAGTGCCCAGGTCAGCCTATATATTTGGGGTACAGCCGAATGGCGTGCAGGTTCTCATTTGGGGTTTCTGGGTAGCCCAGAGGGCAATGTTTTCCTTCTGGAGGGCAGGCAGAGTGCTGCATTGTAGTTCTGGATTGCCAAAGTGGAGGGCTTGTGGGCCAGTAGTCTGAGGACGGAAGTCTGAGAACCAAAGCTAGGCCTAGGTTTCTGGGTGAGGATATGGCAGGCACAATCTACAGACCTGGATCGAGATCTCGTGCATCTGAAGTCAGGGCGAGGATCAGACGTTCGCTCAGGTTGGACATTCTGTCCCTGAGGGCCCCTTCTTGAAGGGGAGGTGGATCACGAGGCCATGGGTGTTTTCCCACGATGGGAGTTCTGAGAAGCTCCCAACTGCAAAGATTCTTCTGCAGGACAATTGAGACCTGTTGGTTGGCTCCAGGACAACGATGCCGAGCAGGGTTCTAAGGATGGATGCCTGGGTAGGCCACCTCCTCACATTCCAATTGTCTCCACACAACAAGACAGGTTAGATCTGCTGGATCTGGGGGAGCAACCGAGGAGGCTGAGTTGAAATGGACTCTCCCGTGGATGTGTCCTAATATGATTTAGTGTCTATGGAGACCTTGGAATGAAGCGGTGGCACTGGGGCCCTGAAGGGTTCTCCTAATGAGAGGCTTTCACACAGCTCCATCACAAAAGTTTCCCATGTGTAGATGAGATTTGTTCTGATGGGTGAGTCAAGAAACAGCCATATGCTGTTATTGAAATCCAGGCCTCTGAGGAGAGATGCCTGGAAACCAAAGCAATGGATCAGATAGGTGCCTAGGGGCCTGTTCGTTCCTTTTTACCTCTGGGGACATCAGTCTACGGCTCTGAGTGCCGGTAGGTGCTCAGATGGGCCCAGATATTGGGCTTGCCATGCCCCTAGGACATGCCCCAGACCCCATTTTTTAACCAGAGTTCGGGTTGTCCCTTCACTCTTCCCCAGGGCTGTGCTTTGGAATTCCTCTTTTGGTGGGACACCTGAGGTAACAAACCTGAAAGGAGTCCTCCCATCCCACAGATTGACGAAAAACAATTGGGATCGGGCCAAATCCACAGAGAGCAAGAATCGTCCATGGCCCATGAGGCCTCCCCAACAATCCACGGCCATCGCTGATAAAAAATCCAGAGACAAAAGCCTGAGCACGCGCCTCAGTCTCGCTCATTCTTCATATCCTGAAGAGTTCTTCAAATAAGAAACTACACGGCACACGAAGGCACCCAAAATATATAGTTAAGCTGGGCACTAATGCACTGTCTGACAACCTGAGCCCGGACCTCATGACCAACACCCAGACAGCTAACCGCACACTGAGCACATCAGACCCGACATGGCCTTAGGTCATCATCTCTTCCGTACCTCAGTTTTCAGGCTTCAGAACCTAGACCTTATCTCCAATCACTACCCAGGGTTGACTGTGATGCAGAAATCAGAACTCTTCCTTTTCCATGGCCAGAAACCTTGTGGTTGGCATGTGCCCAACGTTCAGTGTAGGAGAAACCAGCATTCACGTTGAGGCCCCGCCCATTCTTGAGTGCGACAAGGGCATAAACACGCATAGTGAGCATCAGTGTGAGTACTGTCCTCTAGTACGTCCTCTCAGTTGCTGGACCATTAGATGTCATAATGGGCTTGACAGTCCCTAGGCCCCAATTTTTAACCAGATTTCTGGTTGTACAGTCGCCCATTCCCAGGGCTGTACTCTGGAATCCCTCATTTGGTGGGACACCTGAGGTTGAAAAACAAAACAAAACAAATCAACAACAATACAACAACAGATTTTTTCCATCCCACAGAATGACTCCAAACACTTTGGACGGGGCCAAACCCCCAGAGAGTAAGACTCGTCCATTTCCCATGAAGTCACCCGGAAATTTCACGATCATGAGTGACACGATATCCAGAGAAAAAACCTTGAGCAAGAGCCTCACACTCGCCCTTTTTTCATATCCCGAAGAGTTCTCATCATGGTCTGTAGATCAGTCCTGCCATACCTATGACCCGAAACATAATCCGGGTTTGTGTTTTCAGACAACTGTCCAAACAGCCTACACACCCTACAGGCTCAGGCCTCTGGAGCCAAACCTGACGACTGTGCTTGCCCTCTCCAAGGGAATTGTATGTGCCCATTCCAATGGCCACAACCCTACTAATAGGATAAACCTCCAAAGTCCCTGAGGCCATCCCAATATTTGTGGCTTCCCAGGACAAACAGGGGCAATCTGAGCCCATCTGAGCACCTAGCGGCACTCAGAACCGTAGACTGATGTCCCCAGAGGTAAAAAGGAACGAACAGGCCCCTAGGCACCTATCGGATCTATTGCTTTGGTTTCCAGGCATCTCTCCTCAGAGGCCTGGATTTCAATAACAGCATATGGCTGTTTCTTGACCCATCAGAACAAATCTCATCTACCCATCAGAACAAATCGCATCTACACATGGGAAACTTGCACGATGGAGCTGTGTGAAAGCCTCTCTTTAGGAGAACCCTTCCGTGCCCCAGTGCCACCGCTTCATTCCAAGGTCTCCATAGACACAAAATCATATTAGGAAACATCCAGGGGAGAGTCCATTTCAACTCAGCTTCCTCGGTTGCTCCCCCAGATCCAGCAGATCTAACCTGTCTTGTTGCTTGGAGACAATTGGAATGCGCGGTGGGCTACCCAGCCATCCATCCTTAGAACCCTGCTCGGAATCGTTGTCCTGGAGCCAACCAACAGGTCTCAATTGTCCTGCAGAAGAATCTTTGCAATTGGGAGCTTCTCACAACTCCCATCGTGGGAAAACCCCCATGGCCTCGTGATCCACCCCCCTTCAAGAAGGGGCCATCAGGGACAGAATGTTCAACCTGAGCGGACGTCTGATACTCGCCCTGAATAAAGATGCACGAGATCTCTATTCAGGTCTGTAGATTGTGCCTGCCATATCCTCACCCAGAAACCTAGGCCTAGCTTGGGTTCTCAGGCTTCCATCCTCAGATTATTGGCCCACAAGCCCTCCAGGTTGGCAATCCAGAACTACAATGCAGCACTCTGCCTGCCCTCCAGAAGAAAAACATTGCCCTCTGGGGCCACCCAGAAACCCCCAAGGAGGATCAACCTGCACGCCATTCGGCTGTACCCCAAATATATAGGCTGACCTGGACACTAATGCCTTTTCTGACACAGCCTGAGCCTGGACCTCCTGGCCCCACCCAGACAGCTGGCCGCACACTGAGCACATCGGAACCACCATGGCCTTAGGTCATCATCTCTTCTCAACCTCGGTTTTCAGGCTTCAGAACCTAGACCTTATCTCCAATCACGGCCCGGGTTTGAAAATGATGCACAAATCAGATCTCTTTCCCGATGGCAAGAAACCTTGTGGTTGGCATGTTGTCCAAGGTTCAGTGTCGTTGAAACCAGTGTGGCCCATGTGGCCCCGCCCATGCTTGCGGGCCAAATTGGTCACAAAGACACATTGTGACCGTCAGCCTGAGCCCAGTCCTCAGGTAAGGCCTCTCAGTGGCTGGATGGAGAGACAGCATATTGGGCTTGCCATGCCCCTAGGCCCCAATTTTTAACCATAGTTGGGGTTGTCCCTTCACTATTCCCCAGGGCTCTGCTTTGGAATTCCTCTTTTGGTGGGACACCTGAGGTAACAACCCGGAAAGGAGTCCTCCCATCCCACAGATTGACGAAAAACAATTGGGATTGGGCCAAATCCACAGAGAAAGACTCTTCCATGGCCCATGAGGCCTCCCCAACATTCCACGGCCATCGCTGATACAAAATCCAGAGACTTAAGCCAGAGCAGGAGCCTCAGACTCGCTCATTCTTCATATTCTGAAGATTTCTTCAGATAAGTACCTACACGGCACTCGAATGCACCCAAAATATATAGTCTAACTTGGGCACTAATGCACTGTCTGACAACCTGAGCCCGGACCTCGTGACCAACACCCAGACAGCTGAAAACACACTGAGCACATCAGACCCGCCATGGCCTTAGGTCATCATCTCTTCCCTACCTCAGTTTTTCACGATTCAAAACCTAGACCTAATCTCCAATCACTGCCCAGGGGTGACTGTGATGAAGAAATCAGAACTCTTCCTTACCAATGGCAAGAAACCTTGTGGTTGGCATGTTGTCCAACGTTCAGTGTAGGAGAAACCAGCATTCACCTTGAGGCCCCGCCCATTCTTGAGTGCGACGAGGGCATAAACACACATTGTGACCCTCATGGTGAGTCCTGTCCTCTAGTACGTCCTCTCAGAGGCTGGACAATTAGATGTCATAATGGGCTTGACATGTCCCTAGACCCCAATTCTTAACCATAGTTCGGGTTGTCCCTTCACTCTTCCCCAGGGCTCTGCTTTGGAATTCCTCTTTTGGTGGGACACCTGAGGTAACAAACCTGAAAGGAGACCTCCCATCCAACAGATTGACGGAAACGGAAAACAATTGGGATCGGGCCAATTCAACAGAGAGTAAGTTTCATCCATGGCCCATGAGGCCTCCCCAAACATTCCACGGCCATCGCTGATACAAAATCCAGTGACAAAAGGCTGAGCACGCGCCTCGGTCTCGCTCATTCCTCATATCCTGAAGAGTTCTTCAGATAAGAACCTACACGGCACTCGAATGCACCCAAAATATATAGTCTAACCTGGGCACTAATGCACTGTCTGACAACCTGAGCCCGGACCTCGTGACCAACACCCAGACAGCTGACCGCACACTGAGCACGTCAGACCCGCCATGGCCTTAGGTCATCATCTCTTCCCTACCTCAGTTTTCAGGCTTCAGGACATAGACCTTACCTCTAATCACTGCCCAGGGGTGACTGTGATGCAGAAATGAGAACTCTTCCTTACCCATGGCAAGAAACCTTGTGGTTGGCATGTTGTCCAATGTTCAGTGTAGGGGAGACCAGCACTCACCTGAGGCCCCGCCCATTCTTGAGTGCGACGAGGGCATAAACACGCATTGTGACCCTCAGCGTGAGTCCTGTCCTCTAGTACGTCCTCTTAGTGGCTGGAACATTAGATGTCATAATGGGCTTGACATGTCCCTAGGCCCCAATTTTTAACCAGATTTCTGGTTGTCAGTTGCCCCTCCCCAGAGCTCTACTCTGGAATCCCTCATTTGGTGGGACACCTGAGATTGAAAAACAAAACAAAACAAATCAACATCAACAGAACAACGGACTTCTTCCATCCCACAGAATGACCCCAAACTCTTTGGACAGAGCCAAACCCCCAGATAGTAAGACTCGTCCATTTCCCATGAATTCACCCGGAAATAGGACCATGAGTGACACGGTATCCAGAGACAAAAACTTGAGCAAGAACCTCACACTCGCCCTTTTTTCATATCCCGAAGAGTTCTCCTCATGGTCTGTAGATCAGTCCTGCCATACCTATGACCCTAAACATAAGCCGAGTTTGTGTTTTCAGACAACTGTCCAAACAGCCCTGGCCTACACACCCTACAGGCTCAGGCCTCTGGATCTTAACCAGACGACTGTGCTTGCCCTCTCCAAGGGAATTGTATGTGCCTATTCCAATGGCCACAAACGTACTAAGAGGATAAACCTCAAAAGTCCCTGAGGCCATCCCAATATTTGTGGCTTCCCAGGACAAACAGGGGCAATCTGGGCCCATCTGAGCACCTACCGTCACTCAGACCCATAGACTGATGTCCCCAGTGGTAAAAGGTACGAACAGGACCCTAGGCACCTATCGGATCCATTGCTTTGGTTTCCAGGCATCTCTCCTCAGAGGCCTGGATTTCAATAACAGCATATGGCTGTTTCTTGACTCACCCATCAGAACAAATCTCATCTACACATGGGAAACTTGCACGATGGAGCTGTGTGAAAGCCTCTCATTAGGAGAACCCTTCAGGGCCCCAGTTCCACCGCTTCATTCCAAGGTCTCCATAGACAAAAAATCATATTAGGAAACATCCACGGGAGAGTGCATTTCAACTCAGCCTCCTCGGTTGCTCTCCCAGAACCAGCAGATCTAACCTGTCTTGTTGCTTGGAGACAATTGGAATGCGAGGTGGGCTACCCAGCCATCCATCCTTAGAATCCTGCTCAGAATCGTTGTCCAGGAGGCAACCAACAGGTCTCAATTGTCCTGCAGAAGAATCTTTGCTGTTGGGAGATTCTCACAACTCCCATCGTGGGAAAACCCCCATGGCCTCGTGATCCACCCCCCCTTCAAGAAAGGGCCATCAGGGACAGAATGTCTAACCTGAGCAATCGTCTGATCCTCGCCCTGACTCAGATGCACGAGATCTCGATTCAGGTCTGTAGATTGTGCCTGCCATATCCTCACCCAGAAACCTAGCCCTAGCTAGAGTTCTCAGACTTCCGTCCTCAGACTACTGGCCCACAAGCCCTCCAGTTTGGCAATCCAGAACTACAATACAGCACTCTGCCTGCCCTCCAGAAGAAAAACATTGCCCTCTGCGGCTACCCAGAATCCCCAATGAGAAAAAATGCGGCACCCCATTCGGTTGTACCCCAAATATATAGGCTGACCTGGGCACTAATGCCCTTTCTGACACAGCCTGAGCCTGGACCTCCTGGCCCCACCCAGACAGCTGGCCGCACACTGAACACATCGGACTCGCCATGGCCTTAGGTCGTCATCTCTTCTCAACCTCGGTTTTCAGGCTTCAGAACCTAGACCTTATCTCCAATCACGGCCCGGGTTTGAAAATGATGCAGACATCAGAACTCTTTCCCCATGGCAAGAAACCTTGTGGTTGGCATGTTGTCCAAGTTTCAGTGTCGTTGAAACCAGTGTGGCCCATGAGGCCCCACCCATGCTTGCGGGCCACATTGGTCACAAACACACATTGTGACCCTCAGCCTGAGCCCAGTCCTCAGGTAAGGCCTCTCAGTGGCTGGATGGAGAGAAGCATATTGGGCTTGCCATGCCCCCAGGCCCCAATTTTTAACCATAGATCGGGTTGTCCTTTCAGTCTTCCCCAGGGCAACAATCATATAAATAACCATTTCATACCTACTTAAAAATTGCATAATACCACACTCCTAGATCCTCTCTGAATGCTCTAAAATAACCCTTAAAGAAATACATTTTTAAAAATAACAGATTTTTTGGCGAATAATTTAATAAAATAAAAGTTTCATTCATCTATGTAGATCATAAAAATGTTTTTAATAAGCCTGAAATTATAACTCTGAAGTGTGTTAAAATGAATCCACCTGCTAAGTGTGAGAGAACAAAAATAAACATCATTTTTCCAAATAAGAGGAATTTATTACCTTCGAATCAAAGCATGTGGATTTGTTCAAACTGGCATTAAAGGAATATGGAAACACAAACGATAGAATGTCATATTTTAGATTTCTAAATCTTCAAAGTGAAGAGTATACATTTTTTAATTGTTACATAATGCTACATAATGTCAAGATGACAGGTTGTGACAAATAGCATTTTAAAAGCTCTACTCATAATGGAACGGAAGGTGTCATTTCCCTATAATTTTATATATTTCATTAATTTACTATATCTGGATACAACATATTACCAAACAGATGTTCATCAAAGACTAAATCATTTTTACTGGAGCATAATAATTTGAACCTACATCTATTAATCATTTTTTTCGATCAAACAGTTATAGTCTCGCTAAACATTTTATCAGTTGTTGACAAAATTAAAAAACAGTAGGATAAAATGTCGTGATTGGAAAAGTATATTTTCTTTGAAATTTGCATTTAAATGAAAATATTTGCTGATATTTTAAAAACTTTAAATGTAATTTTATATATATATATATATCTGACCTTGCAAATGATATAAAACGTTTGGAGACTTAATATAGTTTGGGGCACATGGTAAGCAATAAACAATTTTTTTGTTGATCCAAGTGTTCTTGTATTATTTTTCTTAATTATTCTAGCACCACAATTTATAGTTCTAAGATTTTTCCACCCCCCTATTTTAATATCTCTTAAGGTGGCACTCACCTTGCACTTGATGACATATCCTAGTTTAACTGTCAGCATTTCTCTTTCTTAGTCGAACATAAACTATAGTGCATCTTACCCTTGATGAAAGCTAGGATGCAATTAAATACTCTATTATGGTTACGATTCTGATATTTGAAATCCTCCGGTAGCTCCCTGTGCCCCCACAGTGTAGAACCTCACCTCCTCGGCATAGTATACAAACCATCTCACCCCCAGTGTTAACCCCGGGACTCAGCCTCCATCCCCAGGTGATGCTGCCAGATCAGCTGTCGGTTGTCATGAACTTGCTGTAGTTTCCCGAATGCACTGTGCTGCCTCCTGGCACTTTGAAAAACTTGACACACTCAATCTCATTCTTCGCTTTGCCCTTGTCTATCACCTCCCCTGAAAATCTGTTCCTAAGTGGCTTTTCCCAGCTCCAACCTACCCTTGGCAGTCTTTTATCTCCCTGTGGTAAAGCCTGTCACATTGCACCATGGACATGCCCGTTGTCCCCTGAGAAGAAGAGAAAAGGGACAGTGAGGGCCACCCAGCATTTGCAGCTCTAGAGCAGAGCCCCATGCCTGGCTTGCAGGAAATGCCAGATCATGAAGACAAAACGGAGATCATCCACTGGCTAAAACCAGATCTTCTTTGCCTACTGCAGGATCTGGATCAATAAAGAGCAGCCAGTGATTATTGCTGTATTTCTAGGGATTTTTTCCCCATATATTTCAGGGGATACTGGTTAGCCCCAGAGGGCAATGTTTTTTTTTCTTCTGGACGGCAGGCAGAGGGATGCATTGTAGTTCTGGAATTGCCAAAGTGGAGGGCTTGTGGGCCAGGAGTTGAGGACAGAAGTCTGAGAACACAAGCAACCTTAGGTTTCTGGGCGAGGGCATGGCAGGTACGCTCTGCAGAGCTGAAACGAGATCTCGTGCATCTGAAATCAGGTGAGGATCTGACGAACGCTCAGGTTGGAGTTTCTGTCCCTTATGGCCCTCTTCATGAAGAGGTGGTGGATCACGAGGCCATGGAATTTTTCCCACGATGGGAGTTGTGAGATGCTCCAAACCATAAAGATTCTTCTGCAGGGCGATTGAGACCTGTTGGTTGGCTCCAGGACTTCCCATACGGATCGATTCCGAGTAGGGTTCTAAGGATGGATGGCTGGGAAGCCCGACTCTCATTCCTCTTGTGTCCTAGTGGCAAGACAGGTTAGATCTGCTGGATCTGGGGGAGAAACTGAAAGGGTTGAGTTGAAATGGACTCTCTTGTGGATGGGTCCTAATGTGGGTTTTGTGTCCATGGAGAACTTGGAATGAGGCAGTGCCACAGGGTCCCTGAAGGGTTCTCCTAACCAGAGGCTTTGACACAGCTCCAACGTGCATGATTCCCACGTGGAGACGAGATTTGTTCTGATGGGTGCCTCAAGAAACAGCCATATGCTGCTATTGGAATCCAGGCCTCTGGGGAGAGATGCCTAGACAACAAAGCAATGGATCCGATTAGGATCTAGGGGCCTGCTCATTCCAATTTACCTCTGGGGACATCTGTCCACGGGTTAAGTGCAGGTAGATGCTCAGCTGGTGTCAGACCGCCCTTGTTTTTCCTGGGCAGTCAACACTATTGGGATGGCCCTGGGCACTTTGGAGGTTTATCATCCTATTTCTAGGTTTGTGGCCAATGGAATGGGCAGAAATCCCAGGTACAGTCCTCAGGTTTGGCTCCAAGAACCTGTGCCTGTAGGTTTTGTGGGCCAGGGCTGTGGGGACAGTTGTCTGAAAACACAAACCCGGCTTAGGTTTCGGGTCGTAGGTATTGCAGGACTGATCTACAGACCGTGAGGAGAACTCTTCAGGATATGAACAAGGGGGCGAGTGTGAGACGCTTGCTCAAGATTTTGTCTCTGGATATTGTGTCACTGATGGCCGTGGAATGTCTGGGTGGCCTCCTGGGCCATGGACGAGTCTTCCTCTCTGGGCATTTGGCCCGATCCCAAGAGTTTGGGGTTATTCTTTGAGATGGGAGGAGTCCGTTTTGTTTTGTTTTGACCTCAGTTGTCCCACCAAAAGAGAGTTTCCAGGGCAGAGCCCTGGGGAGGGGCGAGTGGACAACCAGAAAGCTGGTTAAAACTTGGGGCCTAGGGGCATGGCAAGCCCATTATGACGTCTAATGGTCCAGCCACTGAGAGGACTTACTAGAGGACAGGACTCACGCTGAGGGTCACAATGCGTGTTTATGGCCTCTTCGTACTCAAGCATGGGCGGGGCCTCATGGTGAACGCTGGTTTCTCCTACACTGAACGTGGGACAACATGCCAACCACAAGGTTTCTTGCCATAGGGAAGGAGGAGTTCTGATTTCTGCATCACATTCACCCCTTGGCGGGGTGTGGAGTTAAGGTCTATGTCCTGAAGCCTGAGAAGCTAGGTTGGGAATAGATGACGAGCTAAGGCCATGGCGGGTCTGTTGTGCTCAGTGTGCGGTCAGCTGTCTGGGTGTTGGTCAGGAAGTCCGGGCTCAGGCTGTGTCAGACAGTGTATTAGTGCCCAGATTTGTCGATATAATTTGTGTACAGAAGGGTGCCGTGTAGGTCTATCCTCATTTCGGGTGTCTGGGAAGCTCCATAGGGCAACATTTTGCTTTTTATCTGGAGGGCGGGCGGAGTGCTGCCTGGTGGGTCCAGAATTGCCAAACGTGAGGTCTTGGGGGCCAGGAGTGTGAGGACGGACATTGGAGAACAGAAGTTTCACATAGGTTTAAGGGCGAGGGCAAGGCCGGCACACTCTGCAGAGCTGCATCGAGATGTCGTGCATCTGAATTCAGGGCGAGGATCAGACGTTGGCTCAGGTTGGAGTTCCTGTCCATGATTTCCCCTTCAGAAAGGGGGTGGGGGCTTCAGAAAGCCATCACGGTTTTCCCACGTTGGGAGTTGTGAGATGCTCCAAAACGCAATGATTCCTTCTGCAGGACATTTGAGACCTTTTGGATGGGTCCAGGACGTTCCATATGGAACGACGCCAGAGCAGGGTTCTAAGGGCGGAGCCCTGGGCAAGCCGCCTCGCATCTCAATCGTCTCCTAGCGACAAGACAGGTTCTATCTGCTGGCTCTGGCGGAGCAACCGAGAAGCCAGAGTTGAAATGGACTCTCCTGCGGATGGATCCTAATGTGGGTTTGTGTCCATGGAGACCTTGGAAAGGGGGGTGGTGGCACCGGGCCCTGAAGGATTCTCCTAACCGGAAGTTTTGACACAGTTCCAGCCTGCTATTTTCCCATGTCGAGACAAGATTTGGCTCCGGAAACCCCCGCATGCTGGTATTTGAAAACATGCCTCTGAGGAGAGAAGCCTGGAAACCAAAGCCTTGGATCCGATTACGGCCTAGGGACCTGTGCGGTTCAATCTACTACCCTGGTGACATCCAACTACGGTATGAGTGGAGGTAGATGCTCAGCTGTTGTCAGACGCCCTTGTTTGTCCCGGGCGGCCTACACAATTGGGATGGCCTCAGGGACTGTGGAGGTTTCTCCTAATTTGGAGGCGTGTGGTCAAGTGAATGGGCAGAATTCCAGTGGAGTGGGCAGGCACAGACCTGATGTGTGGCTCCAGGGGCCCCAGCCTGGAGGGTGTGTGGGCCAGGAGCGTGGGGATAGAAGTATGAAAACACTATCGCGGCTTACGTTTGGGGACATAAGTATGGCAGGCCTGATCTACAGGCCGTTAGGAGAACTCCTCGGGATATGAAGAAAGAGTGAGTGTGAGGCATTTATTCAGGCTTTTGTCTCTGGATTTTTTGTGTCAACAATGGCCATGGAATGTCGAGGAGGCCTCATGGGCCATGGACAAGTCTTCCTCTCTGTGGATTTGGCACGTACCCAATTGTTTTGGGTCCATCTTGGGGATGGGAGGAGTCCTATCAGTTTGGTTACCTCAAGTGTCCCACAAAAAGAGGGATTTCAAAGCAGAGCCCTGCGGAGGGGTGAATGGACAAACCGAACTATGGTTAGTTCCAGCCACTGAGAGGCCTTCCTTGAGGACAGAACTCACGCTGAGGGTCACAATGTGTGTTTATGCCTTCTAGGCGCTCAAGCATGGGCGGGAATCATGGTCCACACTGTTGCTCCTACACTGAACGTTGGGCTCCATGCCAAACATATGTATTCTTGCCATGGGGAAGTAGTAGTTCTGATTTTTTTTCATCTCTTTCACCGCTGGGCCGTGATTTGAGTTAAGGTCTAGGTTGTGTAGTCTGAAAACCGAGCTTGGGAAGAGATGACGACTTAAGTCCATGACAGGTCCGACGTGCTCAGTGTGGAGCCAGGTCGCTGAGTGTTGGTCGGGAGGTTCAGGCCTAGGCTGCGTCAGACCAGGCATTAGTTTTCAGGGTATATTGTATAATTGGGGGAGAGTCAAGTGCCGTGCAGCTTGATCCTCCTTTAGCTTTTCTGGGTAGCCCCAAGGGCAACGTTTGTCTTCTGGAGGGCAGGCAGAGTGCTGCTTTGTGGCTCCGGAATTCCCAAACTGGATGCCCTTTGGGCAAGGAGTGTGAGGACGGAAGAATGAGAACACAAGTTAGGCGTAGGTTCCGGGACGAGGGCACGGCAGGCACTCTCTGCACATCTGAATCGAGACTTCGTACATCTGAAGTCAGGGAGGGTTCAGACCTAGGCTCAGGTTGGAGTTTCTGTCCATTATGGCCCTTTCTTGAAGGGGGCAGCATCTCGAAGCCATGGAGGTTTACCCAGGAGGGGTGTTGGGATATGCTCCAAGCCACAAGGATTTTTTCTGATCAACAATTGAGATCTGTTGGATCGCTCCAGGATGTTTCATACGGAACGACAGCAAAGCAGGGATCGAAGGATGGAACCCTGGGCAGACTGTATCGATTCTAACTGTCTCCCAGTTAATAGACAGTTTTGATATGTTAGCTCTAGGGGAGCAACGGAAGGGGCTGAGTTGAAATGGACTCTACTGCGGATGGGACCTATTGTGGGTTTGTGTGCAGAGAGACCCTGGCACGGAGCTGTGACACACGGACCCTGAATGCTTCTCCTAACCAGAGGTTTTGCGTCGTCTCCAAAAGACAAGTTTCCCATGTGGAGACAAGATTTGATCTGATTGGTGCCTCAGGAAAGCCCCACATGCTGATATTGGAAACCAGGCCTCTGATGAGAGATAGCAGGAAACCAAAACAATGGACCCCATTAGGGTCTAGGGCCCTGACCCGTTCAATCTCCTTCTCTGGGGACATCCATCTGCAGTATGAGTGGAGATGGATGCTCAGCTGGTTCCAGGCAGCCCTTGTTTGTCCTGGACGTTCTATACTATGGGGATGGCCTTGGGGACTTTGGAGGTTTCTACGAGTTTGTATGATTGTGGTCAATGGAAGGGGCAGAATTCCCGTGGAGGTGAGAGGCACAGACCTGATGTGTGGCTCCAGGGTCCCCAGGCTGGAGGGTGTGGAAGCCAGGAATGTGGGGATAGAAGTCTGAAAACACACACTCGGCTTGTTTTGGGGACGTAGGTATGGCAGTCCCGATCTACAGACCGTGAGGGGAACTCTTTGGGATAGGAAGAAAGAGCGAGTGTGAGGCGCTTATTCAGGCTTTTGTCTCTGGATTTTGTGTCAACGATGGGCGTGGAATGTCGGGGAGGCCTCATGGGCCATGGATGAGTCTTCCTCTCTGTGGATTTGGCCCGATCCCAATTTGGGGGTCAATCTGTGGGGATGGGAGGAGTCCTTTCAGTTTGGTTACCTCATTCTAAAGCAGAGCACTGGGGAGGGGCGAATGGACAACACGAACTATGGTTAAAAATTGGGGCCTAGGGGCATGGCAAGCCCAATATGCCGTCTCTTGGTCCAGCCACTGAGAGACCTTACTTGGGGACTGGGCTCACGCTGAGGGTCACAATGCGTATTTGTGACCAACACGGCCCTCAAGCATGGCGGGGTCAAAGGGCCACACTGCTATCAACTACACTGAACGTTGGGCAACACGCCAACCACAAGATTTCTTGCCATGGAGAAGGATTTCTGATTTCTGCCTCATGTTCAACCCTGGGCAGTGATTGGAGAAAACGTCTAGGTTCTGAAGCCTGAAAACCGAAGTTGGGAAGAGATGGCGACCTAAGGCTTTGGCAGGTCCGATGTGTTCAGTGTGAGTCCAGCTGGCTGGGTGTGGGTCGGGAGGTCCAGGCTCAGGCTGTGACAGAAAGGGCATGAGTGCCCAGGGCATCCTGTAGAATTGGGGTACAGTCACGTGGCGAAAAGGTTGATCCTCCTTTGGGGCTTCTGGTTAGCCCCAGAGGGCAATGTTTTTTTCTGGACGGCAGGCAGAGGGCTGCATTGTAGTTCTGGAATTGCCAACCTGGAGGGCTTGTGGGCCAGGAGTTGAGGACAGAAGTCTGAGAACACAAGCAACCTTAGGTTTCTGGGCGAGGGCATGGCAGGTACGCTCTGCAGAGCTGAAACGAGATCTCGTGCATCTGAAATCAGGTGAGGATCTGACGAACGCTCAGGTTGGAGTTTCTGTCCCTTATGGCCCTCTTCATGAAGAGGTGGTGGATCACGAGGCCATGGAATTTTTCCCACGATGGGAGTTGTGAGATGCTCCAAACCGTAAAGATTCTTCTGCAGGGCGATTGAGACCTGTTGGTTGGCTCCAGGACTTCCCATACGGATCGATTCCGAGTAGGGTTCTAAGGATGGATGGCTGGGAAGCCCGACTCTCATTCCTCTTGTGTCCTAGTGGCAAGACAGGTTAGATCTGCTGGATCTGGGGGAGAAACTGAAAGGGTTGAGTTGAAATGGACTCTCTTGTGGATGGGTCCTAATGTGGGTTTGTGTCCATGGAGAACTTGGAATGAGGCAGTGCCACAGGGTCCCTGAAGGGTTCTCCTAACCAGAGGCTTTGACACAGCTCCAACGTGCATGATTCCCACGTGGAGACGAGATTTGTTCTGATGGGTGCCTCAAGAAACAGCCATATGCTGCTATTGGAATCCAGGCCTCTGAGGAGAGATGCCTGGACAACAAAGCAATGGATCTGATTAGGATCTAGGGGTCTGCTCATTCCAATTTACCTCTGGGGACATCTGTCCACGGGTTAAGTGCAGGTAGATGCTCAGCTGGTGTCAGACCGCCCTTGTTTTTCCTGGGCAGTCAATACTATTGGGATGGCCCCGGGCACTTTGGAGGTTTATCATCCTATTTCTACGTTTGTGGCCAATGGAATGGGCAGAAATAGCAGGTACAGTCCTCAGGTTTGGTTCCAAGAACCTGTGCCTGTAGGTTTTGTGGGCCAGGGCTGTGGGGACAGTTGTCTGAAAACACAAACCCGGCTTAGGTTTCGGGTCGTAGGTATTGCAGGACTGATCTACAGACCGTGAGGGGAACTCTTCAGGATATGAACAAGGGGGCGAGTGTGAGACGCTTGCTCAAGATTTTGTCTCTGGATATTGTGTCACTGATGGCCGTGGAATGTCCGGGTGGCCTCATGGGCCATGGATGAGTCTTCCTCTCTGGGCATTTGGCCCGATCCCAAGAGTTTGGGGTTATTCTTTGAGATGGGAGGAGACCGTTTTGTTTTGTTTTTACCTCAGTTGTCCCACCAATAGTGAGTTTCCAGGGCAGAGCCCTGGGGAGGGGCGATTGGACAACCAGAAAGCTGGTTAAAACTTGGGGCCTAGGGGCATGGCAAGCCCATTATGACGTCTAATGGTCCAGCCACTGAGAGGACTTACTAGAGGACAGGACTCACGCTGAGGGTCACAATGCGTGTTTGTGCCCTCTTCGTACTCAAGCATGGGCGTGGCCTCATGGTGAACGCTGGTTTTCTCCTACACTGAATGTGGGACAACATGCCAACCACAAGGTTTCTTGCCATAGGGAAGGAGGAGTTCTGATTTCTGCATCACATTCACCCCTTGGCGGGGTGTGGAGTTAAGGTCTATGTCCTGAAGCCTGAGAAGCTAGGTTGGGAATAGATGACGAGCTAAGGCCATGGCGGGGGTCTGTTGTGCTCAGTGTGCAGTCAGCTGTCTGGGTGTTGGTCAGGAAGTCCGGGCTCAGGCTGTGTTAGACAGTGTATTAGTGCCCAGATTTGTCGATATAATTTGTGTACAGAAGGGTGCCATTTAGGTCTATCCTCATTTCGGGTGTCTGGGAAGCTCCATAGGGCAACATTTTTCTTTTTATCTGGAGGGCAGGCAGAGTGCTGCCTTGTGGGTCCAGAATTGCCAAACGTGAGGTCTTGGGGGCCAGGAGTGTGAGGACGGACATTGGAGAACAGAAGTTTCACATAGGTTTAAGGGCGAGGGCAAGGCCGGCACACTCTGCAGAGCTGCATCGAGATGTCGTGCATCTGAATTCAGGGCGAGGATCAGACGTTGGCTCAGGTTGGAGTTCCTGTCCATGATTTCCCCTTCAGAAAGGGGGGTGGGGGCTTCAGAAAGCCATCACGGTTTTCCCCACGTTGGGAGTTGTGAGATGCTCCAAAACGCAAGGATTCCTTCTGCAGGACATTTGAGACCTTTTGGATGGGTCCAGGACGTTCCATATGGAACGACGCCAGAGCAGGGTTCTAAGGGCGGAGCCCTGGGCAAGCAGCCTCGCATCTCAATCGTCTCCTAGCGACAAGACAGGTTCTATCTGCTGGCTCTGGCGGAGCAACCGAGAAGCCAGAGTTGAAATGGACTCTCCTGCGGATGGATCCTAATGTGGGTATGTGTCCATGGAGACCTTGGAAAGGGGTGGTGGCACCGGGCCCTGAAGGATTCTCCTAACTGGAAGTTTTGACACAGTTCCAGCCTGCTATTTTCCCATGTCGAGACAAGATTTGCCTCCGGAAACCCCCGCATGCTGGTATTTGAAAACATGCCTCTGAGGAGAGATGTCTGGAAAACAAAGCAATGGATCCGATTACGGCCTAGGGACCTGTGAGGTTCAATGAACTACCCTGGTGACATCCAAACTATGGTATGAGTGGAGGTAGATGCTCAGCTGTTGTCAGCCGCCCTTGTTTGTCCCGGGCGGCCTACACAATAGGTATGGCTTCAGGGACTGTGGAGGTTTCTTCTAATTTGGAGGCGTGTGGTCAAGTGAATGGGCAGAATTCAAGTGGAGTGGGCAGGCACAGACCTGATGTGTGGCTCCAGGGGCCCCAGCCTGGAGGGTGTGTTGGCCAGGAGCGTGGGGATAGAAGTCTGAAAACACTAATGTGGCTTACGTTTGGGAACATAAGTATGGCAGGCCCTATCTACAGAACGTGAGGAGAACTCTTCGGGATATGAAGAAAGAGTGAGTGTGAGGCATTTATTCAGGCTTTTGTCTCTGGCTTTTGTGTCAACAACGGCCGTGGAATGACGAGGAGGCCTCATGGGCCATGGACAAGTCTTCCTCTCTGTGGATTTGGCATGAACCCAATTGTTTTGGGTCCATCTTGGGGATGGGATGAGTCCTTTCAGTTTGGTTACCTCAGGTGTCCCACCAAAAGAGGGATTTCAAAGCAGAGCCCTGGGGAGGGGCGAATGGACAAACCGAACTATGGTTAGTTCCAGCCACTGAGAGGCCTTCCTTGAGGACAGTACTCACGCTGAGGGTCACATGTGTGTGTTTATGCCTTCTAGACGCTCAAGCATGGGCGGGAATCATGGTCCACACTGTTGCTCCTACACTGAACGTCGGGCTCCATGCCAACCACCTCTATTCTTGCCATGGGGAAGTAGTACTTCTGATTTTTTTTCATCTCTTTCACCGCTGGGCCGTGTGATTTGAGTTAAGGTCTAGGTTGTGTAGTCTGAAAACCGAGCTTGGGAAGAGATGACGACTTAAGTCCATGACAGGTCCGACGTGCTCAGTGTGGAGCCAGGTCACTGAGTGTTGGTCCGAAGGTTCAGGCCTAGGCTGCGTCAGACCAGGCATTAGTTTTCAGGGTATATTGTATAATTGGGGGAGAGAGTCGAGTGCCGTGCAGCTTGATCCTCCTTTAGCGTTTCTGGGTAGCCCCAAGGGCAACGTTTTTCTTCTGGAGGGCAGGCAGAGTGCTGCTTTGTGGCTCCGGAATTCCCAACTGGATGCCCTTTGGGCAAGGAGTGTGAGGACGGAAGAATAAGAACACAAGTTAGGCGTAGGTTTCGGGGCAAGGGCACGGCAGGCACTATCTGCACATCTGAATCGGGACTTCGTGCATCTGAAGTCAGGGAGGGTTCAGACCTAGGCTCAGGTTGGAGTTTCTGTCCATTATGGTCCTTTCTTGAAGGGGGCAGCATCTCGAGGCCACGGAGGTTTACCCAGGAAGGGAGTTGGGATATGCTCCAAGCCACAAGGATTTTTTCTGATCAACAATTGAGATCTGTTGGATCGCTCCAGGATGTTTCATACGGAACGACAGCAAAGCAGGGATCGAAGGATGGAACCTTGGGCAGACTGTCTCGATTCTAACTGTCTCCTAGTTAATAGACAGTTTTGATATGCTAGATCTAGGGGAGCAACGGAGGGGGCTGATTTGAAATGGACTCTCCTGCGGATCGGTCCTATTGTGGGTTTGTGTGCATGGAGACCTTGGCACGGGGCGGTGGCACACGGACCCTGAATGCTTCTCCAAAGCAGAGGTTTTGCATCATCTCCAAAAGACAAGTTTCCCATGTGGAGACTAGATTTGATCTGATTGGTGCCTCAGGAAAGCCCCACATGCTGATATTGGAAACCAGGCCTCTGATGAGAGATAGCAGGAAACCAAAACAATGGACCCCATTAGGGCCTAGGGCCCTGACCCGTTCAATCTCCTTCTCTGGGGACATCCATCTACAGTATGAGTGGAGATGGATGCTCAGCTGGTTCCAGGCAGCCCTTGTTTGTCCTGGGTGTTCTATACTATGGGGATCGCCTTGGGGACTTTGGAGGTTTCTCCGAGTTTGTATGATTGTGGTTAATGGAAGGGGCAGAATTCCTGTGGAGTTGAGAGGCACAGACCTGATGTGTGGCTCCAGCGTCCCCAGGCTGGAGGGTGTGGAAGCCAGGAATGTGGGGATAGAAGTCTGAAAACACACACTCGGCTTGTTTTGGGGACGTAGGTATGGCAGTCCCGATCTACAGACCGTGAGGGGAACTCTTTGGGATAGGAAGAAAGAGCGAGTGTGAGGCGCTTATTCAGGCTTTTGTCTCTGGATTTTGTGTCAACGATGGGCGTGGAATGTCGGGGAGGCCTCATGGGCCATGGATGAGTCTTCCTCTCTGTGGATTTGGCCCGATCCCAATTTGGGGGTCAATCTGTGGGATGGGAGGAGTCCTTTTCAGTTTGGTTTACCTCATTCTAAAGCAGAGCACTGGGGAGGGGCGAATGGACAACACGAACTATGGTTAAAAGTTGGGGCCTAGGGGCATGGCAAGCCCAATATGCCGTCTCATGGTCCAGGCACTGAGAGACCTTACTTGGAGACTGGGCTCACGCTGAGGGTCACAATGCGTATTTGTGACCAACGCGGCCCTCAAGCATGGCTGGGTCAAAGGGCCACACTGCTATCAACTACACTGAACGTTGGGCAACACGCCAACCACAAGATTTCTTGCCATGGGGAAGGATTTCAGATTTCTGCCCTCATGTTCAACCCTGGGCAGTGATTGGAGAAAACGTCTAGGTTCTGAAGCCTGAAAACCGAATTGGGAAGAGATGACGTTGGGTCAGAGTTAGGGTTAGACGTCTTTGGAGTCAGGGTTAGCGTAAGGCTTAGGGTAAGGGTCAGGGTTAGGGTTAGGTTCATGGTTAGGTTTAGTGTCATGATCACAGTAGGTTCAGGGTTAGCCTTACGGTCAGAGTCATGGTCAGGGTCAGTGTTAGGCTGACAGTTAGGTTTATGTCCAGGCAGGGTCATGATCAGATTTACGGTCCGGTCCAAGTTTTGGTTTGGGGGCCAGGTCATGTCAGGTCAGGGTTAGGTTTTGGACAGGTTTAGTGTCAGGGTTAGGGTCAGGGTCAGGTTTAGGTTCATGGTTATGGTAAGGTCAGCTTTATTTTTAGGTTCTGTTTCATGAGTAGGTTCAGGATCAGGATTAGCTTTAGGGTTACTAATCTGTTCAGGCTCACGGATTGAGTCAGAGTTAGTTTAACAGTCAGGTTTAGGGTCAGTATTAAGGTCAAGGCCAGGGTCTGTTTTAAGGTTAAGGTCTGACATAGGCAAAGTACAGAGTTAGGGTTATGATCAGGGTCAGGGAGAGGGGCAGGATTATTGTTAAAGTGTGGTTAGGTTTAGGGTTAGAGGTAGGTTGCGTGTTGGGGTTAGACCGGGTTAGGGTCAGTGACAGGAATAATGTTAGGGGTTAGGTTTAGGGTTAGGTTCAGCGTTAGGTTTCGGGTCAGGGCCCGTGTTAGTGTCAGGGTCACGGTTTCGTTTAGGGTTAGAGATAGGTTCTGGCTTACTTTCAGTGTCAGGTTTATTGTTAGGGTGAGGGTCAGTGTCACTGTTAGGGTCAGGCTTGGGTTTCTGGTCTTTGCCTGGGTCGAGGTCAGGGTGAAGTCTAGGGCCAGTGTCAGGTTTACGGTCAGGATCAGGTATTAGTTTAAAGTCCACATTCGTGTCAGGGACAGGGTTGTGTAGTGGTCATTGTTAGGTTCATGGTTAGGTTAAGGGTCAGGTCCAGTGTCCGGTTTAGGGTCAGGGTCTGGTATAGGCAAATTTCAGGGTTAGGGTTATGATCAGAGTCAGGTATAGGGTCAGGGTTAGTGTTAATGTTTAGGGATAGTTCTACATTTAGCGTTAGGTTGACGGTTAGGGTTAGAACTTGTTGGGGTCAGGGTCCGTGGTAGGGTTAGGTGTTTGTGTTAGGGTTAGGTTCAGAGATACGTTTCGGGGGAGGGCCCATGTTAGTGTCAGGGTCAGGGTTACATTTAGGGTCAGAGTTAGTTTCAGTCTCACAGTCAGGGTCAGGTTTAGTGTTCAGTTGATTTCGCGGTCACTGTAAGGGTCAGGTTTAGGTTATCGTCATGGTCTGGGTCAGGGTCAGGGTGAAGATTAGCACCAGTGTCCTGTTTAGGGTCAGGTTCAGGTATTGGTTTAAGTCCACATTCGGGTCTGGGACAGGTTTATGTAGTTGTCAGAGTTAGTGTCAAGGTTAGGATTAGGGTCAGAGTCAGGGTCCGGTAAATGTCAGGACCAGGGTCAGGTTGAGGGTCAGGCTTTCGTATAGGGTCAATGTTTGGTTCACTGTCACAGTTAGGTTTTGGCGGTAGGGTTTGGGATTGGGGTTAGGGTTAGAGTTAGAAGTAGGGTTATGTTTAGGATTAGGGATAGATATCGTAAGGTCAGGGTTAGGGTTTTTTTAGGTTAGGGGTTAGTGTTAAGGTCAGGGTCAGCATGATGTGTAGGTTCAGGGTCCTGTTAGGGTCATGGTTAGTGTTACCATTAGGTTTAGGGTTAAGGTCAAGCACAAGTCACGGTCAGGATTAGGGTTAGGGTCCGGGTTAGGTCAGCGTCAGGGTTAGGATTAGGGTCAGGGTCAGGGTCCTGGTTAGGTTTCAGTCATGGTTACGGTAATGTCAGAGTTAGGCTAAGGTTCAGGGTCCACATAGGGGTCAGTGTGAGGCTTAGTTTTATGTTTAGGGTTCAGGTCAGGATCACAGTCAGGGTCAGGGTCAGGGCTTGGGTTAGGGTTTGGGGCAGTCTCACAGTCAGTCAGGGTCAGGGTCAGGGTTAGTGGTTACTGTTAGGGTTAGCCCTGATCCTGGGTCATGGACCCATCCGTTCAGGGTCTCAGGATAAACCCTGGGCAGAAGGGTGTAGACCCTACACCCGATCCCTCTTATCCAGCCTTAAACTGGGGTGTGAACATGACTTGACCACCAGATATCTAAGCCCTCATCAGCCTGATCCTGCTTGGGGCATCTCCACCCTCGATGGCATAGCCAGGACCTCTTTACACACAGACACACAGACACACAGAGGCACCCCCACACACACACACACACCCCACACACAGAGGGGAGGAGACCTAAGCCTATAAGAGTGGATCAGAAGGTGTGGGACTCTCTGATCTGAGCCCCCTGGTGTCACTTTTTGATTTTTTAGCCAAAGGGCCTGAGGCATTGGGGAAACCTGATATGACCTGCCAGGGAGGGGACGTGTCAGACGGGCCAGGTCTCTTCTCCCTGCATCCTCTCGGCTTCAGTACAGCAGAAGAACATGTCGCTTCCTTTAGGATGTGCCTAGATAGAGCTGGGGAGGGCGTTTCTCTGTAATGGGATGCCTGGATACGTGGGTTCCAATTCCGTTGGGCCCTTCATCAAGGAAGTGAGGTCACCACTGCCTGGGGGTTCCTTACCGAACTTCCTGCTCCACCAGAGCTCCCTGAGCCGCCGGTCCCCACGCTGCTCAAGGCTCACACTCCACTCAATGCAGTGCCCATCCTGTGACTCCCATACAGCCTCCCCCCAGCCCCTGGGAGGCCTGCGTGCAGCTGTTTTCCCCACTGGATGGAAAATAGTTGGATTTAGACCAGGTTAGTGTTAGGGTTAGGGTTAAGAAAGAATTAGGGTCAGGGTTAGGGTTAGACGTCTTTGGGGTCAGGGTTAGCGTAAGGCTTAGGGTAGGGGTCAGGGTTAGGGTTAGGTTCATGGTTAGGTTTAGGGTCTGGCTCACAGTAGGTTCAGGATTTGCGTTACGGTCAGAATCAGGCTCAGGGTCAGTGTTAGGCTCACGGTTACGTTTAGGGTAAGATTCAGGGTCATGGTCAGTTTTAGGGTCAGGTTCAAGTTTTGGTTTGGGGGCAAGGTCATGTCAGGTCAGAGTTACGTTTGGGACAGGTTTAGTGTCAGGGTTAGGGTCAGGGTCAGGGTTAGGTTCATGGTTATGGTAAGGTCAGCTTTATGTTTAGGTTCTGTTTTATGAGTAGATTCAGGATCAGGGTTAGCTTTAGGGTTACTAATCTGTTCAGGCTCACGGATTGGGTCAGAGTTAGGTTTACAGTCAGGGTTAGGGTCAGTGTTAAGGTCAAGGCCAGGGTCAGTTTTAAGTTTAAGTTCTGACATAGGCAATGTTCAGAGTTAGGGTTATGATCAGGTTCAGGGAGAGGGTCAGGATAATTGTTAAAGTGGGGTTAGAGTAAGGCTTAGAAGTAGATTGTGGGTTAGGTTAGACTGGGTTAGGGTCAGTGTCAGGGATAATGTTAGGGTTTTTTTTAGGGTTAGGTTCAGCGTTAGGTTTCGGGTCAGGGCCCGTGTTAGTGTCAGGGTCACGGTTACGTTTAAGGTTAGAGATAGGTTCAGGCTCACATTCAGTGTCAGGTTTAGTGTTAGGATGAGGGTCAGGGTCACTGTTAGGGTCAGACTTAGGTTTCTGGTCTTTGCCTGGGTCGGGGACAGGGTGAAGTCTAGGACCAGTGTCAGGTTTACGGTCAGGATCAGGTATTGGTTTAAAGTACACATTCGGGCCAGGGACAGGGTTAGGTAGTGGTCATTGTTAGGTTCATGGTTAGGTTAAGGGTCAGGGCCAGTGTCCGGTTTAGGGTCAGGGTCTGGTATAGGCAAAGTTCAGGGTTAGGGTTATGATCTTAGTCAGGTATAGGGTCAGGGTTATTGTTAAAGTTTAGGGTTAGTTTTATGTTTAGCGTTAGGTTGACGGTTAGGGTTAGAACTTGTTAGGGTCAGGGTCCATGGTAGGGTTTGTGGTTTGTGTTAGGGTTAGGTTCAGATATAGGATTCGAGGGAGGGCCCATGTTAGTGTCAGGGTCAGGGTTTCATTTAGGGTTTGACTAGGGTTCAGTCTCACAGTCAGGGTCAGGTTTAGTGTTCCATTGATTGTCGGGGTCACTGTAAGGGTCAAGGTTAGGTTATCGTCATGGTCTGGGTCAGGGTCAGGGTGAAGTTTAGCACCAGTGTCCTGCTTAGGGTCAGGTTCAGGTATTGGTTTAAAGTCCACATTCGGGTCAGGGACAGGGTTATGTAGTGGTCAGAGTTAGTGTCAAGGTTAGGATTAGGGTCAGAGTCAGGGTCAGGGCCAGGGTCAGGTTGAGGGTCAGGCTTTGGTATAGGGTCAATGTTTGGATCAGTGTCACAGTTAGGTTTTGGCAGTAGGGTTTGGGATTGGGGTTAGGGTTAGAGTTAGAAGTAGGGTTATGGTTAGGGTTAGGGATAGACAGCGGAAGGTCAGGGTTAGGGTTTTGTTTAGGTTAGGGGTTAGTGTTAAGGTCAGGGTCAGCATGATGTGTAGGTTCAGGGTCCTTTTTAGGGTCACGGTTAGAGTTACCATTAGGTTTAGGGTTAGGGTCAAGCACACTGTCACGTTCAGGGGTAGGTTTAGGGTCCGGGTTAGGTCAGCATCAGGGTTAGGATTAGGGTCAGGGTCAGGGTCCTGGTTAGGTTTGAGTCATGGTTACGGTAATGTCAGAGTTAGGCTAAGGTTCAGGGTCCACATAGGGGTCAGTGTGAGGCTTAGTTTTATGTTTAGGGTTCAGGTCAGGATCACAGTCAGGGTCAGGGTCAGGGCTTGGGTTAGGGTTTGGGGCAGTCTCACAGTCAGTCAGGGTCAGGGTCAGGGTTAGTGGTTACTGTTAGGATTAGCCCCGCTCCTGTGTCATGGACCCGTCCTTCAGGGTCTCAGGATAAACCCTGGGCAGAATGGTATAGACCCTACACCCGATCCCACTTAACCAGCCTTAAACTGGGGTGTGAACATGACTTGCCCACGAGACATCTACCCCCCTCATCAGCCTGATCCTGCTTGGGGCATCTCCACCCAGGATGGCATGGCCAGGTCCTCTTTACACACAGACACACAGACACCCAGAGGCACACACACACACACACACACACACACACACACACACACAGGGAGGAGACCTAGGGCTACACAAGTGGATAAGAGGTGTGGGACTCTCTGACTCTGAGCCCCCTGGTGTCACCTTTTAAATTTATTAGCCAAAGAGCCTGAGGTGATGGGGAAACCTGATATGACCTGCCAGGTAGGGGACGTGTCAGGCGGGCCAGCTCTCTTCTCCCTGCATCCTCTCGGCTTTAGTACAACAGAGAACATGTCACTTCCTTTAGGTTGTGCCTAGAAATGAGCTGGGCATGGCGGTTTTCTCTGTAATGGGGTGCCTGGATATGTGGGTTCCAATTCCCTTGGGCTCAGTCATCAAGGAAGTGAGGTCACCACTGCCTGGGGGCTCCTTACCGAACTTCCTGCTCCACCAGAGCTCTCTGAGCCGCCGGTCCCCAAGCTGCTCAAGGCTCACACTCCACTCAATGCAGTGCCCATCCTGTGACCCCCATACAGCCTCCCCACAGCCCCTGGGAGGCCTGCGTGCAGCTGTTTTCCCCGCTGGAGGGAACAGAGCTGGTTTTAGACCAGGTTAGTGTTAGGGTTAGGGTTAAGAATGACTTAGGGTCAGGGTTAGGGTTAGACGTCGTTGGGGTCAGGGTTAGCGTAAGGCTTAGGGTAGGGGTCAGGGTTAGGGTTAGGTTCATGGTTAGGTTAGGGTCAGGATCACAGTAGGTTCAGGGTTAGCGTTACAGGCAGAGTCAGGCTCAGGGTCAGTGTTAGGCTCTCGGTTAGGTTTAGGGTCAGGTTCAGGGTCATGGTCAGTTTTAGGGTCAGGTTCAAGTTTTGGTTTGGGGGCAAGGTCATGTCAGGTCAGGGTTAGGTTTGGGACAGGTTTAGTGTCAGGGTTAGGGTCAGGATCAGGGTTAGGTTCATGGTTATGGTAAGGTCAGCTTTATGTTTAGGTTCTGTTTTATGAGTAGATTCAGGATCAGGGTTAGCCTTAGGGCTACTAATCTGTTCAGGCTCACGGATTGGGTCAGAGTTAGGTTACAGTCAGGGTTAGGGTCAGTGTTAAGGTCAAGGCCAGGGTCAGTTTAAGGTTAAGTTCTGACATAGGCAAACTTCAGAGTTAGGGTTATGATCAGGTTCAGGGAGAGGGTCAGGATAATTGTTAAAGTGGGGTTAGGGTTAGGGTTAGAGGTAGGTTGAGGGTTAGGATTAGACCGGGTTAAGGTCAGTGTCAGGGATAATGTTAGGGGTTAGTTTTAGGGTTATGTTCAGCATTAGGTTTCGGGTCAGGGCCCGTGTTAGTGTCAGGGTCAGGATTACGTTTAGGGTTAGAGTTAGGTTCAGGCTCACATTCAGTGTCAGGGTTAGTGTTAGGGTAAGGGATAGGTCTGCGTCAGGGTTAGGATTAGGGTCAGGGTCTGGGTCATGGTGAGGTATTAGTCATATTTTCGGTAATGTCAGAGTTAGTTTTAGGTTCAGGGTCCACATCAGGGTCCTTGCCAGGCTTAGGTTTCGGTTTATGGTTCAGGTAAGGATCACAGTAAGGGTCAGGGTCAGAGTCAGGGTCAGGGCTTGGGTTAGGGTTTGGGGCAGGCTCACAGTCAGTGTCAGGGTCAGGGTTAGTGGTTACTGTTAGGGTTAGCCCTGCTCCTGAGTCATGGACCCATCCATTCAGGGTCTCAGGATAAACCCTGGGCAGAAGGGTGTAGACACTACAACTGATCCCACTTAAGCAGCCTTAAACTGGGGTGTGAACATGACTTACCCACCAGACATCTAACCCCATATCAGCCTCATCCTGCTTGGGGCATCTCCACCCAGGATGGCATGGCCAGGTACTCTTTACACACAGACACACAGACACCCAGAGGCACTCGCACTCATACACACACACACACACACACACACAGGGAGAGAGACAGGGAGGACACCTAGGGCTACACCCATAGATCAGAAGGTGTGGGACTCTCCGACTCTGAGCCCCCTGGTGTCACCTTTTGATTTTATCAGCCAAAGGGCCTGAGGCGTTCGGGAAACCTGATATGACCTGCCAGGGAGGGGACGTATCTGGCGAGCGAGCTCACTTCTCCCTGCATCCTCTGGGCTTCAGTACAGTAGAAGAACGTGGTGCTTCCTTTAGGATGTTCCTAGATAGATCTGGGGAGGGCGTTTCTCTGTAATGGGATGCCTGGGTACGTGGGTTCCAATTCCATTGGGCTCTGTTGTCAGGAAAGTGAGGTCACGAATGCCTGGGGGTTCCTTACCAAGCTTCCTGCTCCACCAGAGCTCCCTGAGCCGCCGGTCCCCAAGCTGCTCAAGGCTCACACTCCACTCAATGCAGTCCCCATCCATTGACCCACATACAGCCTCCTCCCAGACCCTGGGAGGCCTGGGTGCAGCTGTTTTCCCCGCTGGAGGGAACAGAGCTGGGTTTAGACCAGCTTAGTGTTAGGGTTAGGGCTAAGAAAGGCGTAGGGTCAGGTTTAGGGTTAGACATCTTTGGGGTCAGGGTTAGCGTAAGGCTTAGGGTAGGGGTCAGGGTTAGGGTTAGGTTCATGGTTAGGTTTAGGGTCAGGATCACAGTAGGTTCAGGGTTAGCGTTACAGTCAGAGTCAGGGTCAGGGTCAGTGTTAGGCTGATGGTTAGGTTTATGTCCAGGCAGGGTCATGGTCAGATTTACGGTCAGGTTCAAGTTTTGGTTTGGTGGCAAGGTTCATGTCAGGGTCAGGGTTAGGTTTGGGACAGGTTAGGCTTAGAGGTAGATTGAGGGTTAGGGTTAGACTGGGTTAGGGTCAGTGTCAGGGATAATGTTAGGGGTTTTTTTAGGGTTAGGTTCAGCCTTAGGTTTCGGGTCAGGCGCCATGTTAGTGTCAGGGTCAGGGTTACGTTTAGGGATAGAGTTAGCGTCAGGCTCTCATTCAGTGTCAGGTTTAGTGTTAGTTTCAGGGTCAGGGTCATTGTTTGGGTCAGAGTTAAGTTTATGGTCTTTGCCTGGGTCGGGGTCAGGGTGAAGTCTAGGGCCAGTGTCAGGTTTACGTAGGATCAGGTATTGGTTTAAAGTCCACATTCGGGTCAGGGACAGGGTTATGTTGTGGTCATTGTGAGGGTCATGGTTAGGTTTAGGGTCAGGGTGAGGGTGATTTAGGGTCAGGGTCTGGTATAGGGCAAAGTTCCAGGTTAGGGTTATGATCATTATCAGGTATAGGGTCATGGTTATTGTTTAAGTTTAGGGTTAGTGTTAGGGTTAGCGTTACGTTGACTGTTAGGGTTAGAACTTGTTAGGGTCAGTGTCCGTGGTAGGTTTAGGGGTTAGTGTTAGGGTTAGGATCAGCGATAGGATTCGAGGAGGGCCAGTGTCAGCGTCAGGGTCAGGGTTACATTTATGGTTCGAGTTAAGGTCAGGCTCACAGTCAGGGTCAGGTTTAGTTTTCAGGTCAGGGTCGGGGTCACTGTTAGGGTCAAGGTTAGGTTTATGGTCATGGTCTGGGTCACGCTCAGGGTGAAGTTTAGGACCAGTGTCTGGTTGAGGGTCAGGTTCAGGTTGGTTTAAAATCCACATTTGGGTCAGGGACAGGTTTATGTAGTGGTCAGTTTAGTGTCATGGTTTGGATTAGGGTCAGTGTCACTGTCAGATGAAGGTCAGGGCCAGGGTCAGGTTGAGAGTCAGGCTTTGGTAGAGGGTCAATATTCGGTTCAGTGTCATACTTAGGTTTTGGTGGTAGGGGTTCGGATGGGGTTTGGGTTAGATTTATAAGTAGGGTTATGGTTAGGGTGGGTGAGACAGCATAAGGTCAGGGTTAGGGTTTGGTTTAGGGTAGGGGTTAGTGTTAGGTTCAGGGTCAGCATGAGGTGTAGGTTCAGGGTCCTTATTAGGGTCATGGTTAGAATTACCATAAGTTTAGGGTTAGGGTCAATTCAAGTCACGATCAGGGTTAGGGTTAGGGTCGGGTTAGGTCAGCGGCAGGGTTAGGATTAGGGTCAGGGTCAGGGTCCTGGTTAGGTTTGAGTCATGGTTACGGTAATGTCAGAGTTAGGTTTAGGTTCATGGTCCACATCAGGGTCAGTGTCAGGCTTAGGTTTAGGTTTAGGGTTAGGTCAGGATCACAGTCAGGGTCAGGTTCAGGGTCAGGGTCAGGGCTTGGGTTAGGGTTTGGGGCAGTCTCACAGTCAGTCAGGGTCAGGGTTAGTGGTTACTGTTAGGGTTAGCCCTGATCCTGGGTCATGGACCCATCCGTTCAGGGTCTCAGGATAAACCCTGGGCAGAAGGGTGTAGACCCTACACCCGATCCAACTTAACCAGCCTTAAACGGGAGTGTGAACATGCCTTGCCCACCAGATATCTAAACCCTCATCAGCCTGATCCTGCTTGGGGCATCTCCACCCTCGATGGCATAGCCAGGACCTCTTTACACACAGACACACAGACACACAGAGGCACACACACACACACACACCCACACACACACACATATGGGGAAGAGACCTAAGCCTATACAAGTGGATCAGAAGGTGTGGGACTCTCTGATCTGAGCCCCCTGGTGTCACCTTTTGATTTTTTTAGCCAAAGGGCCTGAGGCATTGGGGAAACCTGATATGACCTGCCAGGGAGGGGACGTGTCAGACGGGCCAGGTCTCTTCTCCCTGCATCCTCTCGGCTTCAGTACAGCAGAAGAACATGTCGCTTCCTTTAGGATGTGCCTAGATAGAGCTGGGGAGGGCGTTTCTCTGTAATGGGATGCCTGGATACGTGGATTCCAATTCCGTTGGGCCCTTCATCAAGGAAGTGAGGTCACCACTGCCTGGGCGTTCCTTACCAAACTTCCTGCTCCACCAGAGCTCCCTGAGCCGCTGGTCCCCACGCTGTTCAAGGCTCACACACCACTCAATGCAGTGCCCATCCTGTGACCCCCATACAGCCTCCCCACAGCCCCTGGGAGGCCTGCGTGCAGCTGTTTTCCCCGCTGGAGGGAACAGAGCTGGGTTTAGACCAGGTTAGTGTTAGGGTTAGGGTTAAGAAAGAATTAGGGTCAGGTTTAGGGTTAGACGTCTTTGGGGTCAGGGTTAGCATACGGCTTAGGGTAGGGGTCAGGGTTAGGGTTAGGTTCATGGTTAGGTTTAGGGTCAGGATCACAGTAGGTTCAGGGTTAGCATTACGGTCAGAGTCAGGCTCAGGGTCAGTGTTAGGCTCTCGGTTAGGTTTAGGGTCAGGTTCAGGGTCATGGTCAGTTTTAGGGTCAGGTTCAAGTTTTGGTTTGGGGGCAAGGTCATGTCAGGTCGTGGTTTGGTTTGGGACAGGTTTAGTGTCAGGGTTAGGGTCAGGGTCAGGGTTAGGTTCATGGTTATGGTAAGGTCAGCTTTATGTTTAGGTTCTGTTTTATGAGTAGTTTCAGGATCAGGGTTAGCTTTAGGGTTACTAATCTGTTCAGGCTCATGGATTGGGTCAGAGTTAGGTTTACAGTCAGGGTTAGGGTCAGTGTTAAGGTCAAGGTCAGGGTCAGTTTTAAGGTTAAGTTCTGACATAGGCAATGTTCAGAGTTAGGGTTATGATCAGGTTCAGAGAGAGGGTCAGGATAATTTTAAAGTGAGGTTAGAGTTAAGCTTAGAGATAGGTTGAGGGTTAGGGTTAGACTGGGTTAGGGTCAGTGTCTGGGATAATGTTAGGGGTTTTTTTAGGGTTAGGTTCAGCCTTAGGTTTCGGGTCAGGGGCCATGTTAGTGTCAGGGTCAGTGTTACGTTTAGGGTTAGAGTTAGCGTCAGGCTCTCATTCAGTGTCAGGTTTAGTGTTAGTTTCAGGGTCAGGGTCATTGTTTGGGTCAGAGTTAAGTTTATGGTCTTTGCCTGGGTCGGGGTCAGGGTGAAGTCTAGGGCCAGTGTCAGGTTTACGTAGGATCAGGTATTGGTTTAAAGTCCACATTCGGGTCAGGGACAGGGTTATGTTGTGGTCATTGTGAGGGTCATGGTTAGGTTTAGGGTCAGGGTGAGGGTGATTTAGGGTCAGGGTCTGGTATAGGCAAAGTTCCAGGTTAGGGTTATGATCATTATCAGGTATAGGGTCATGGTTATTGTTTAAGTTTAGGGTTAGTGTTAGGGTTAGCGTTACGTTGACTGTTAGGGTTAGAACTTGTTAGGGTCAGTGTCCGTGGTAGGTTTAGGGGTTAGTGTTAGGGTTAGGATCAGCGATAGGATTCGAGGAGGGCCAGTGTCAGCGTCAGGGTCAGGGTTACATTTATGGTTCGAGTTAAGGTCAGGCTCACAGTCAGGGTCAGGTTTAGTTTTCAGGTCAGGGTCGGGGTCACTGTTAGGGTCAAGGTTAGGTTTATGGTCATGGTCTGGGTCACGCTCAGGGTGAAGTTTAGCACCAGTGTCTGGTTGAGGGTCTGGTTCAGGTTGGTTTAAAATCCACATTCGGGTCAGGGACAGGTTTATGTAGTGGTTAGTGTAGTGTCATGGTTTGGATTAGGGTCAGGGTCACGGTCAGATGAAGGTCAGGGCCAGGGTCAGGTTGAGGGTCAGGCTTTGGTATAGGGTCAATATTCGGTTCAGTGTCACACTTAGGTTTTGGCGGTAGGGTTTGGGATGGGGTTTGGGTTAGATTTAGAAATAGGGTTATGGTTAGGGTGGGTGCGACAGCATAAGGTCAGGGTTAGGGTTTGGTTTAGGGTAGGGGTTAGTGTTAGGGTCAGGTTCAGCGTTAGGTTTAGGTTCAGGGTCCGTAGAGGGTCATGGTTAGAGTTACCTTTAGGTTTAGGGCTAGCGTCAGGCTCACAGTCACGTTCAGGCTTAGGGTTAGCGTCCGGGTTAGGTCAGCGTCAGGATTAGGATTAGGGTCAGGGTCAGGGTCCTAGTTAGGTTTCAGTCATGGTTACGGTAATGTCAGAGTTAGGTTTGGGTTCAGGGTCCACATCAGGGTCAGTGTCAGGCTTAGGTTTAGGTTTAGGGTTCAGGTCAGGATCACAGTCAGGGTCAGGGTCAGGGTCAGGGTCAGGGTCAGGGTCAGGGCTTGGGTTAGGTATAGGGCAGGCTCACAGTCAGTGTCAGGGTCAGGACTAGTGGTTCTGTTAGGGTTAGCCCTGATCCTGGGTCATGGACCCATCCGTTCAGGGTCTCAGGATAAACCCTGGGCAGAAGGGTGTATACCCTACACCCGATCCAACTTAACCAGCCTTAAACTGGGGTGTGAACATGACTTGCCAACCAGATATCTAAACCCTCATCAGCCTGATCCTGCTTGGGTCATCTCCACCCACGATGGCATAGCCAGGTCCTCTTGACACACAGACACAGAAACCCCGTAGCACACACACACAAGCACACACACACAGAGCAGAGACAGGGAGGAGACCTAGGGCTACACTGGTCGATAAGAAGGTGTGGGACTCTCTGACTCTGAGCCCCCTGGTGTCCCCTTTTGAGTTTATTAGCCAAAGGGCCTGAAGCGTTGGGGAAACCTGATATGACCTGCCAGGTAGGGGACTTGTCTGGCGGGCGAGCTCTCTTTTCCCTGCATCCTCAGGGCTTCAGTACAACAGAAGAACATGTCACTTCCTTTAGGATGTGCCTAGAAATGAGCTGGGCAGGGGGGTTTTTCTCTGTAATGGGGTGCCTGGATACGTGGATTCTAATTCCGTTGGGCCCTGTCGTCAGGGAAGTGAGGTCACCATTGAATGGGGGCTCCTTACCAAACTTTCTGCTCCCACCAGAGCACCCTGAGCGTGCCCATCCCCTAGCTGCTCAAGGCTCACCCACCACTCCATGCCCTGTTCATCCAGTGACCCCCACACAGCCAATCCCAGCCCCTGGGAGTCCTGGATGCAACTATTGTCCCCGCTTCTGGGAACAGAGATGGGTTCAGACCGAGTTAATGTTAGGGTTAGGGTTAGGGTTAGGGTTAGGGTTAGCGAGAGACTTAGGGTTAGGGTTAGGGTGAGACATCGTTGGGGTCAGGGTTAGTGTTAGGGTTAGGGTAGGGGTCAGGGTTAGGGTTAGGTTCATGGTTAGGTTAAGGGTCAGGCTCACAATAGGGTCAGGGTTACCATTACTGTCAGAGTCAGGGTCAGGGTCAGTGTCAGGTTTACGGTCAGGATCAGGTATTGGTTTTAAGTCCACATTCGGGTCAGGGACAGGGTTATGTAGTGGTCATTGTTAGGGTCATGGTTAGGTTTAGGGTCAGGGCCAGGTTCAGGTTTAGGATCAGGGTCCCTAATCGCAATTTTCAGGGTTAGGTTTAGGGTCAGTGTCTGGTATAGGCAAAGTTCAGGGTTAGGGTTAGGATCATAGTCAGCTATAGGGTCAGGGTTATTGTTAAAGTTCAGCGTTAGTGTTAGGGTTAGCGTTAGGTTGATGGTTAGGGTTAGAACTTGTTAGGGTCAGGGTCCGTGGTAGGTTAGGGGTTAGTGTTAGGGTTAGTTTCAGCAATAGGATTTGGGGTAGGGCCCGCGTTAGTGTCAGGGTCAGGGTTACATTTACGGTTAGAGTAGGGTAGGCTAACAGCCAGCCTCAGGTTTAGTGTTCAGGTCAGGGTCGGGATCACTATTAGGCTCAGGGTTAGGTTTATGATCATGGCCTGGGTCAGGGTCAGGGTGAAGTTTAGAGCCAGTGTCAGGTTTAGGGTCAGGATCAGGTATTGGTTCAAAGTCCACATTTGGGTTAGGGACAAGGTTATGTAGTGGTCAGTGTTAGTGTCATGGTTAGGTTTAGGGTCAGCGCCAGGGTCTCTGAAACAGAGACACCCAGAGGCACACACACACACACACACACACACACACACACAGAGGTATACTATGCACCCATCAAAAATGAAATATTTGCATTTGCAATGACTTGGATGGAACTAGAGGGTATTATGCTAAGTGAAGTAAGTCAATGAGAGAAAGGCAATTATCATATGATCTCTCTGATATGAGGAATTTGAAAGGCAGGTTAACGGGTCATGGGAGGTAGGGAGGGAAAAAATGAAACAAGTTGGGTTGGGGAGAGAGACAAACCATAACAGACTTAATCTCACAAAACAAACTGAGGTTTGCAGAGATGGAGAGGGTGTCTGGGTTCTGAACATTGGGGAGGGTATGTGATATGGTGAGTTCTGTGAAATGTGTAACACAGATGAATCACAGACCTGCATCCTTGGGGCAAATAATACATTATATGTTAATTTAAAAAAATTTCACCTGTGCTTTATGCAGTCTTGGGGAGGCTGGGCACACATATAAACCCAAATAGTGATTGTTCCCCCTAGACCAATAGGACCAATCAGAGTCTCCCTGGGATTGATATGTAAATGACAGGAAGACAAAGTTCTCTCTTTAGGCCAGTGACTGGTCTTGCTGGATGGGATTCAGGAGCTGGCCATGACCATCTTCCTGGACACTTGAAGAGTCTGACCAGAGAAGAAAGCAGCCATATGGAGATGAGTAAACATGAGACATGGACAAAGAGAAAAGTGTTTTGCCATTTTCCAGCCCCTAGTTCTTGATTCTGAAATTTTAGTTCTGCAGCTCTTCTTTTGATTTTTTAAAAAGTTTTTTTTATTTATCTGACAGAGATCACAAGTAGGGAGAGAGAGGAGGAAGCAGGCTCCCTGCAGAGCACCTGGACACCTGGACACCACCCCTACAGGAACCTGGACATTCCTTTGTTTTTTGTTTGTTTGCTTCCTTTTCCCTTTTGGTTCCTCCAGTTTTCTTTGGATTGCTGCCACTTGCAAGCAAAGGGTCTTGTAAAAATACCACACCAAGGAAATTCACACGTCCTTAGGAGCTATTGAGTAAGTTCCTGTAAGGGAAGGACACAGTGAGATGCACATTTTAGAGTGATCATCTTAGAATAAGTTTAGAGGATGAATTGGTGTGAGGAGGGGAGGGAAAGGGGCATATTCCTGAAGATGAGATGACAGGTTGGAAGGTCGTTATGGTCATTCTGGCAAAGTATGGTGAGTGCCTGAAACAGAAGAGAAAAGGGGGCCGAGGAAAGATTAAACTTACACAAGGTGAGAAGACTAATGAGATTTTATGAAATCTGAGTTTGTGAATTCGGATATTGCTAGGCTTTTAGCACACTTACTTTGGGATCTAATCTTCAAAAATATTTAAATATCTCTGGTGGTGACAACACCATCGTCTTTCCAGTGATTAAGAACTCTGAAATCTTAATCTGGCCTGGGCTGTAGAATGTCAGCTGCGGCTTGAGCACAATGAAAAGCCGTTGAAGGGTTTTACACTGGTGGGTGGAGGGTGGTCATGGGATTCCTTTTGCATTTTTAAAATGTCATTTTTGGCTGCTGTGTAAAGAATGGATAGAGAAAAGGCAAAGATAGTAACAAATCATTCTCCAATATTTACAAAACATCTACTATGTGTCAGGTACTGTTCTAAACCCTAAAGACAGAATAGTTAACAAGAGACAAAATAAATTTGATGTCCTCTTGGAGTTTTCATTTTAGTTGTTGAGTGAGAAATGAAGCAAATAAATACACATACATATCAGGGGTTGATGTGGGGTAGGAAGGAAACTAAGCTGAGTGAGTGGACATGGGGTGTGGGGTTTAGGGGAGCAGGTTGGTATTTTCTATGGGACTGTATCAGGGAAGTCTCCCTCATTTGAGGAAATACCTGGAGGAAATTAAGGAACAAGCAGTTGTGCTGTTTGGAGAAGAGCATCCCACACAAAGCAAACAGTAAGCCCAAGGTGGGAGCACATCTGGTGTGTTTAAAGAATGACACAGCGACCAATAATGCTGGGCAAAAAATGAGCAAGACGGCAAGTGGTAGGAGGTAGGTAAGGAAGGTAGTGGGGTCAGATCACATAAAGTCTTGAAGGCCATTGTAAAGATTTGCCTTTAACTTTGTGCCAGATGAGAAGAGCTTGGATGGTTTTGAAGAGGCTTGACTTGATTTAGATTAGAAAAGGATCGGGGCGCCTGGGTGGCTCAGTGGGTTAAGCCTCTGCCTTCAGCTCAGGTCATGGTCTTGGGGTCCTGGCATCAAGCCCCGCATTGGGCTCTCTGCTCATCAGGGAGCCTGATTATCCCTTTCCCACTGCCTGCCTCTCTGCCTACATGGATCTCTCTCTCGCTCTGTCAAATAAATAAATAAAATCTTAAAGAGAAAAGAAAAGAATCACTCAGGCTGCTGTGTGCAGAACGGAATTGCGGGGTTGTGGGGTGGGTATGCTTCTTGCATTAATGTAGACTGAGATTTCTATACTGCTGACATTTGGGGCCACATTAATTTTTGTTATGGGGAGCGCCCTTTCCCACTCTCAAGTTGTGACCACGAAAAGTGTGTCCAGACCCTGTCAAAATCCCCTGCGGAGGAGCAGGTACACAAAACTCTCCTGGTTGAGGACCAATGATCTGGGTGAGAAGGAGTATTGGCCCAGACCAGAGCAGTAGATGCAGGGGTGGGGAGAAGGGGGGAGATTCTGGGAGTATATTGAAGACAAAACACGCAGGATTTGTAAATATATTAAGGGTGGAGTGTGCGGTAAAGACAAGAGTTGGGATGATTTTACAATTTTGGGGGCCTGAGGCCCTGGAACAGTGACGTTACCACTTGCTAAGATGGGAAAGACGACAGGAGAAGCAAGTTTGATGGGCAACAGGTGTTTGGTTCTGGAGATGGTGGCTGAATCCACATGGGGATGCCCAACCAGCAGCTGAACACATGAGTCTGGCATTCATGGGTGAGATCCAGGCTGGAGGCACAAATATGAGCACTGTTAGGACATAGGTTCAAGCCCTGAAAAGAAGTGGGCTTACCTACGCAGTGAGTATGGACAGAGGTGTGTTTGGCAACATGATAAGGCAGCTTCATGATATCTGTCCCCTGGTATTTGTCCTGTGAGTATGGATGGGAGTGTGTATGGGACTTAGGACTTGCTTTTAACCAGTAGAATTTGGCAAGGTAAGAAGATGTCACTATTATGATCTCATTATATTAAATCAGACTGGTTTACTGATTGGAGTGAGAGGCTGTCCTGGACTTGAAGAAGCAAAGAGCCAAATTCAGAATCACCTGTGGAGAGAGTTATATGGCAGGAAACTGCAAGCAGCCTCTGGGGGCTGAGGATGGTTTCCAGTTAATAGCCTGGAGAATCTCTCTGGCCCACCCCAGCATGGGCTGCCCCCCAAATCACACAGCTACAAGGAAATGAGTTCTTCCAACAACCCGAGTGAGTTTGGAAGCAGAGCCTTCCCTAGTGGAACCTGCAGGTGAGAACACAGCTTGGTGGGTGCCTTCTCTCCTCCTTTGAGTGAGACCCAGAGCCGAGGACCCTGGTTAAGCTGTTTCTGGCCTCCTGACAGCTAGAGATGGTAGGATAGTAAACTGAGCTGTTTAAAGTTACTAAACTTGTTATTATTTGTTATGAAGTAACTATTAAAAACAAAACAAGAGGCCCAAAATGGAGTTGCTTATGCTAAGCCCCATGTCTCCCAAACCAGACTTAATTATGATTTCAGCTGTCCCAGAAATGGAATCTGAGCCCAGGCAAGCAGACACCACCTGATCCTCACTCCCTCGGACCCCTGCCATCCCCAGAAGCCAAGTCACCTGGCCATAACCAACCTGCCTTGTTTGCCTGACGTGACTTCCTTGCTCCTCCTCTCTTCTGCCTATAAAAGTCTTTCATTTTTTACTGCTCCTCCGAGCTCCTTTCAGTCTGCAAGCAGGATGCTGCCCATTTCGTGAATCATTGAATAAAGCCAATAGGTTCTTTAAAATGTACTCAGCTGAATTTTTTTTTTTTTTAACACAACAGAAAACTCAAGCAGAAGGTCCGAGTCCCAGAGCACAGGACTGATGTCTAAAGGTCAGGAAGCTCAAAAAAACCCAGCCAGGAAAGGAGCCATCATCACTGACTAGTGTGGAAGAGGAAGGGAGAGCCAACATCACGATGAAAAAGAATATTTCCAGAGAAGTGGAGGGACTTCTATGTCTATAGGACTCACAGGTTGATTCATTTAGATCTGAAAGTTAATCATTGGATCTGGCAACTTGTTGGTGATTAGCGATCTTGTAAAATATCTGTGTAGGTGTAGTCGTGGGACCAATGACTCTTAACAGTGTCTGAAGTGCAAAAAAAAATTCAGGGTTTGGATTCAAATGGGAGCAATGGATATAAAGAGCAGTGAGCAAGTCTGACTTCTGTTTTGGAGATCAAATCAGTTGGTTTTGCTGATGGATTAGATACGAGAAAAGGGAAAGGGGGAATTTATCCCAGGGGCTGAGGCTTTAGCCAGTAGGAGGTGGGGATGCTGTTTACTAAGATGGGGAGACTGGGACAGGAGCACGTGAGGAGGGAGCAGGATAGAAATCATGGTGAAAATAAGACTCCTGTTACATATTCATGGAGAAATATGCTGCAGGCAGCTGGCCATGTGATTCTCAGCTCCAAGGGTGGATTAGGATTAAAGACGTTAACTTCAGAGCCTTCAGCTTCTACAAAGAACTTAAATCAATGATGCTGAATGGAATCAGCCAAAGCAGTGGTTTTAAAACTGGGGCTGGGAGGCAAGGAGTTTTGCTCCCAGGGCCGATTGAACAATATCTGGCGACATTTTTGGTGGTCACCACTTGGGGGGGGTGCTGCTGGCATCTAGTGGCTAGAGATCAGAGATGCTGCTAACTGTCCTGCAGAGCACAGGACAGCCCCACAGCAGAGAATCACCCACCAGGTATCAATAGTGCTAGGTTGTGAAAGCCTGATCGAGGGAGAGAGAGAGAGAGAGAGAGAGAACGCATAGCTACAGAAGACCCAGAATCAAGCTCTTCAAAGGGGCAGAGATGAAATAGAGAAGCAAATTGAGAATACAGGTCCAGGATGGTAGGAAGAGAAACCATGTGATTAAGAGGGCACTAAGGAAGCGGGAACCTAGAGACACCGAGTACATCCACGTTTGCTAGTGATAGGCGTGTATGGTGCATGGACCGCCTATGAGAATTCACACACCTTGCACATTTTTAAGTGGACATCTGAAACTTTTTAATCATAAACTTTTCATCACAATATATGTATATTTTATTAACTAGGTGTTGAAAATATTAAACATTTAAAAAATGAGATAGAGGGCACCTGGGTGGCTCAGTCACTAAGCAGCTGCCTTTGGCTCAGGTCATGATCCCAGTGGCCTGGGATGAAGGCCCACATTCCTGATCAGCAGGAAGCCTGCTTCTCCCTCCCCCGCTCTCCCTACTTGTGTTCTGTGTGTGTGTGTGTGTGTGTGTCTACCAAATAAATAAATAAATCTTTAAAAAGAAAAGGAGAAAGAAAAGGATCGACTTCATTGGAATAACATTTGCCTGCTACAAGTTGATTTTTTTTTTAAAGCAGAACAGTCTCATTTTCTGTTATTTTATTTCCCAAACCATACTAGAATGGAATGAAACCATTAAAATACTTACTTGTGCTTTTCCCTATTATGTCCCTAAAAATATATAGTTTAATTTAAATATGAAGGAATGAGTGTCACTAACCAAAACTGATTGTTATTCTGAGCACTTCCAACATCTGCCCTAATCCCCTTTCCGATGTTAACTTTTACCCTTAATAAGGAGAGTAAGCTCTAAAGGTGGAGCCTCAGGACTGCCCACAGAAGGGCATTATTTGAAACAAAACTGGTATTTCAACTTTGGTATCAGCCCAAGTCCTACACTCTAATAAGATCTGAGAGGAGTGTCTTGATCTTCCAGGAAGGAGAGGAGTATCCTGATATCAGACCCAAGAATGGGCATATCACCTATCCTACAGAGTACACATGGAGTTTGGATCTGGAAATGGACTCCCTTAAAATGATCTGCACATAAGGATTCTTTATAGAGATTTTTCAACTACCCTTGGGGACATGGTACCCTACACCCACAGGTGTAGACAAATATTTTACAAGCTATGCTGGGAATGAGGTGGGGAGAGAAATATGGAGGTTGTTATAGGAAGGTAGAAGGTTAAAGGAAGTCTTTGTTTTGGGTTTTTTCCTTTTGTTTTTAAGAAAAAGGTCATTTGTCTTCTGACTGGAAGGATCCATTGGAACAAGAACTTGATATTGGCCCTGGGAGTGGAGTCCTGGAGAGGGTTGGAAGGAACAAATCCCAGGCACAAGGAAGAACAAACCCTAGCTGGGGATGTCTGCTCTTCTCAATAAACCTGCTCTGTCTTCAACACTTTCTGTGTTTCTTGTACATTTCTCCAATTACCATGTAAATTCCATGATGCCAGGGACTTTTCTGTCGTTTGCCACAGATTTACAAACACTCAGGGCAGTGTGTAGCTCTAAATGTCTAAAAACAAATTAAAAATGGATACAAATGTAGGTATAGATTTGATTGGGTGGTGGTAAGATAAGGGAATTCCTGCACAAAGGGCTTTTATTTTCTTGAAGTGTGGCACTAGTGATGAAGTTTTGGAACACAGGTGAGGTTTGGTGGGGTGAGGTCCAGAGCCGATGACCAAGAAAAGGATTCTTGAGATGTCTTAGGCGCAAATGGTGGTTTTATTAAAACACAGGGACAGAACCCAGGGGCAGAAAGAGCTGCTCAGACAGAGGCATGGTTGACTGGGAGCTGAGGAAGGTGAGGACAAAGGGGGTGTCCAGAACGACTGTCATATGCTAAAGAAGAATTTCAGGATAACGGAGACCTGGTTATTGTCAAGTCAAGGCTGTTTTTGCCTCTAATGAGGGAAAGCATGAAGACAGTCAGGAGTTTCCTGGAGATATGTTACATTCCTCCTATCACACATCCTTGTCAGTGGCCTTTGGGCTTAGAAGAAATTCAGTTTTATTACACTTCCCTCCCCCTTAGCCTCCCTCAATTTTATGGAGGGGAGGGTGATGTTAGGGCTTCCGGAAACTGAGGTATGGGTGTCTGGAAGTCAGGCTATTGATGAGAAAGCTTCTTCTTTCCTCGTAAGTCACTAGGACATTCGTAGATGGAGGGATACTCCTGTCCTGCAGGACTGGGATCTCTATCAGTTAAGCATCGTTTTTCCTTTAGGGCAGCCAGGAGTGCATGAGGAATGTTACACATATGGCATGGGGAGAGGGTGTAGGGTGCCAGTTTCTGCTTTGTCCTAAGCTTGCCTTCTGCTCCCTCTTCCCCTAGGACAGGAGCTGGGAGTGAGGTGACATAGTTCAGAAGAGGTGGGGGTAGGGATTGTTGAGGCAAGTCTTGAAGGAGGGAAAGCAAACTCACCGGAGAGACAAGGGAGTTTGAAGCCAGGGTTGAGTATCCACTGGAGAATTGTGGTCAAGTGTTTTAAAGTACAGCAAGTTTGCTCAGCTGTATGATTCCTTCCTGGTTTCTGGTGCATGCCGCTGGCATTGGTAGAATCATTTCTAAAGAAACAAAGCAAAAGAGGATAAGCCATTCTTTCACAAACGATGATGAATCAAGTTTTGAACATGCTGGGTTTTGAGGCACAGGTGGGGCATCAGTGAAATAGCATGAGTAGGTAGTCAGTTACACGGGCCTGGTGGGTAGGAAAGAAACAGATGGTCCTGTATCAGTGGGAGAGATGTTGGCTAGGGAATGGGAGCTGAAACCAAGGGCACAGTTGATATCACTACAAGAGAGGGTAGCTTGGAAGAGAAAGGTTAACTGAACCCCCAGGGAAACCCTGATGGGAATGTCACATGCATTTCTCAGGCATGCCAATGTTGACACAGATTACTGTAACTCCTGGGGGCCAGAAGCCATGTCTTTGAGATTCATTCATTCTCTGCCTCTGGCATAGCGTGGGCTAAAATTCATTCCGATTTGATTTCATTGCACTTTTCATTTACCAGAATCTTGTCATGGTTTGCTAGTGTATCATTTTCTTGAAAAGATTAAATAAGGACCATTTTACAAATATGAGATGAATGCCTGATGGGATTTTGTTTAATTCATTCATTAGCTCGGGAACCACTAAGATGTTACCACCACTTCAAGCAAGAATCTCAAGGCAGACACATATACAATCAGTAATACTTAAACGAATTTGCTTTGATAGATGCAAATAGATATGCAAATAGAATGCAAATGGATGCAAAACTGCCTTCTACCAAAGGAAAGGGGGTCAACTGTACTTCCAGTGGACAAAATTCATTTACATATAGCTAGACAAGATCATCTGCATCCACATCAATTATGTACAATCTATAGAGTTGCAAAATAGCTCAAAGATAAGAAAGGCACAGAATATCCCATAGAATTGGTCAGCCCAGAAGGGTACATGAGACAACACCTGTTTTCCCTTGGAAGACACTATAATCTTTTAGGTTCATTTCAATGTCTTTCGTGATTTTGCCTATGCTTTAAAAGAAAAAAAAAAGTTACCCTTATCATTCTTATTAGTTTGAAAAAAAAACTAATATAATACTAGTCTGCTATAAAATACACATGGAAGAATGTTCTGGCACTATCATACCCAAATTTGGGGTACTAACTGATTAGGAAGATGAGGCAGAATTTGGGAGCCCGTAGGATGAGTCTGTTTCCGGTTGGAATGGGAAACATTTAAGAATCAAACTAAATGATCTCAAATCCACTCTGGAATGAAACAGGATATAAGGAAAATACAGAAGATGTTGAAATGGACCTGTTGGCTCATTGTGAGCTTTCCTGGTCGAATGGAGACCTCTACCATGATGCTTGTCCTCCATGTCCCACCCGTCCCATACCTGCTATCCTGGCACCAAAGGGCCACCAGACTTTAGGCTCAGTCTGCAGTTCCAAATGGAAACCCTCTGGTCCCACAGTAGTGGACAGGATGACTCTGGTTGCTGGTGGAAGCGTCAGCTGCTTTAGTCCAACAGTTCAAGAGAGGATCAGAAGAGCATAATGACAATATTGGAAAAAAATGCTCGGGCGAATTTCCAGAACACAATATTTCTCTTTGCAATTTTTGAGTGTTCTGTAGCCAACCTGCCAAAAAAAAAACTGTGAAAACTATAAATAGAGAGGAGTGGGAAGGAGAAATGAGGACCTGTCACAGTGCCAGCGAAAATAGGGAACTGAGAATTTTCCAGAGATTCAGAGTCAAAGGGGGTTAATATTTACTTAGAAAAGAAGTCGTGGGCACAAGTTCTAGGATGAAATGAAGGCAAGAGAGGGAAGTTAGGGAATCGAGAGAGAGAGAGAGACTTGAAGATAAAAAAAGTCAACTTAAAGTCTCATTCCTCATTAAGGAAAGTACAGATCAGAGAAGAGGGGAGAGACTGGGATATAGTTGATCGCCGATTGTGTCTGGCTCTGATTAGAAGCTTTGTATCCACTTTTTAATTTCATCTTCTAGCCTGTTTCCTGGATTCCAGCTTCTATTTCCTATGAAATAGGTACCATCACCAAAGACGAGAGTCAAACATGTAACAGTAGTCAAATCTTTAACAGCGCGGACAACTAACTAACCAAAAGCTGGCCCGGGGACCCCTGCAGAGTCAAGTGTTACACGCCCAGTGCCTGGATCGCGAGGCCATGGTAGGGATCTTGGGAAGGGTTCAGGATAGGGAGACACACAGCAGGTTCTGGCCAGAGGCTAGTCACCAAACTTTGTGTGGCTGAAGGAGTGTGTACCAGCTGAATGTCAGCTCCCAGATGAAACTGAGGGAAATGTCCTTTGGGAAGGTTCCCGCTGACTCTCTGCCTTTCCTTCATCCTCCCCAGGGTGTTCCATTAGCATTTGGGGTCTGGGGTCTTGCCTGTTGCTCCTGGCTTTGGTGGGCCACGCCACTGCCACAGCCAGGGCTCCAAGTGGCAGGGAACTGTATGGGGTCTTGACTGTTCCCTCCTGACTCTTGGAAGGAGAACAGGCAGCAGGGATTTTCATTCTTTGTTGGCACCTACTCTCTTCAGCAACCCCAAGATCAGTACCCCAGGCTGCACAAGCTCAGGTTCATGTCTTTACCAAAGGCCGGCAATAATTTCCAAAAGGAATGACAATGAAGGCAAAAAATAGTTCAACTACTCGCTCATCTGGACTTCTAGGGCAGGTGGGGTTCCCAGACAACTTTGTTCCGTCGGTCTGGCACCCTTGCCCCCCCCCCCTCGGTGCCTTGGTGATGAGTGTGGGCCTTGCTGTTTGCGCTGCCTGAATTTGCCCTTTTCGCTTATTAGCACTGTGGCCCTAAAAGTCTGAGAGGCTAAAAGTCATGCCTCTCAGAGCCAATCAGAATAGCTTATTAGACCTATTGATTCTGGCATAGTAGGCCTGTGCGGAAATCTCTCTTCTTCATCCCTCCTCCTTCTCAGTCTTCCCCTCCTCCACCTCTTCCTCCTCCTTCTTTGATGTGTAAACCAAGGTATTTGGGGAGCAGGGAATGATGTGATGTTTGGGATTTACTTTAAAATATATTCCAGACCTCCCCTCTCCCCCAAAAACAAAAATACAGGCACTTTGGGGGCAGTAGAAGGAAAAGGGCCTATGAAACAGTTGGGGAAGCAGAGTGATAAGTACTTGGAAGGGCCGGGATCCTTCTGCTCTACACACTTTGGTGTATGCTTGAGAATTTTCATAATAAGAGTAAACAAACAAAGACCAAATAATGAGGCTTTCATTCCCTATATCCAAATGACCACAACAGGGCATAGAATGCACTTTCATAGTTGCTCCCCTAGCAATTTATTCTGATTCTCCAAATAAGATTCCAGCTCTCATCCTACCTGTCATAGTCTCTGGATATTGACTGGGAACGTTTTCCTAAACAAGGTCTTGCTAGGCCCACTGCTAGGGAATGTATTGTTTCAGATTCTGTATTCAGGTTTTAAAGATTTTTTTTAATTTATTTATCAGAGAGAGGGGGGGAGAGAGCGAGCACAGGCAGACAGAATGGCAGGCAGAGGCAGAGGGAGAAACAGGCTCCCTGCTGAGCAAGGAGCCCGATGTGGGACTCGATCTGAGGATGCTGGTATCATGACCTGAGCCGAAGGCAGCTGCTTAACCAAGTGAGCCACCCAGGCGTCCCTGTACTCACATTTTTTTAAAAAAGTGACCAGTTTCCCGTTTGGAGTGACTGGAATGTAAGACTCACTGTAAGCCATTGTCTTGCTGTATCCCATCCCTTTCTAAGGACTGCTCATGCTATCTCTGGGAGATCACAGCATTGGGAGGGGCAGCCCAGGCCTGGGCTATTACAGCAAAGCTGCAGCCTGAAGGGCTTGCGTGAGATCTGTGGTTTGAGCTGTCAGAGTCTCACGGAGAAAAAAAAGAGAAATGAATCATCATTTGACCATGACATTCCCACTAAAGGGGAGGACAGTGGGAGAAAGAGCAAGGGAAGAGGAAAGAAAAATCTCAAAATAAATGTGGGGTGGACGGCAGGAGGAGGAGGGGGTCTCGGAAATTGGGGGCAGGTGTGGCGATCGAACCAACGCTAGCCACAAACACACGATTCCGCCCATTCTAGAGCGGACTGGACATAAACATGCTCGCACATCCACTTGTCGGCTGCGTTTTGTCAGCCGGCCAGTAGCGAGGTGATTCTTTAAGAGCTCTGAGAACCCAAACTTGTGGCCGCCCCGCAGCTGAGCTGAAGTGGAGCTGGGAGCGGCCCAGATGACCCGAGGCTGCCAGCTGACCACCTTCCTCCCTACAGATCGCTGGAGCCAAGCTCAGCGGGGGAGAAGCCATGCTCGCGGGTGGGTTCCAGGGCTAAGGGCGGAAGCCGGGTTCCCACAGAGGCCTCCGCGCCCAGGCGGCTGCAGCGGCGGCGCTCGGGACTGGAGGCCTGACACCCGGACGCGCCCCCCGCTCTGGACAACCGGCCGCAGAAGTAAAGGGCCAGCATCCCGCCACGGCTATGCTTCCCGCGGGACAATCTCGGGAGAAGGTCCTGGAAGAGGTTCGCAGGCCGATTTTCCGAGGGAAACGGCGAGGTGGGGAGGGAGCGCCCCTGACCCTCCCCGCCCTCCCTTCTCCCGCTCACCAGGCATCAACAGCGTCGGGGCTGCCCTGCAGAAACGTAGGCGAGGTTGTAGTGTCGCCGTCCGCCGCATGGGGGCAGCATCACCTGCTGGCTCGTCGGTAGGGCCTGCGCGCCTCTCTTGGCGGAGGCAGGCGGGGGCGGGCCTGCAGCGTCCTCTTTCATTGGCCGGGCGGGGGCGCTGCCATGTTGGAGCAAGCGGTGCCTTCTGTGCGGTGGAAACGCCATGGCTTCACTGGTAGCGTCGGGGAACGCAGCCTCCTACCTTTCCTCCTCGCTCGAGTGTCGGTGCTGAGAGGCGGTGGTCGGCGGGATGGAGAGAAGTAGGATGAACCTGCCCAAGGGGCCGGACTCGCTCTGCTTCGACAAGGACGAGTTTATGAAGGTGCTCGCCTGGGCTCTGCTACCCGGAGCCGGGCCGTGGGTGGCCTGCCCTCCTTGGACCTCCGGGGCCTCTCCTCGGGCTTCTCCTGCGGGCTTCCTGGGCCGTCCCCGCCCCGGACGGGTCCTCGGCAGTGACCTCACTGCACTTCGCAGTGAGTCTCTTGGCCTCGGGTGGGCTAGGTGCAGCCTGGAGAAAGCACTCCTGTGAAATCGTGCACATTGAATGAAAAGGCCTGAAAGTTCAGGGCAAGTGGTTTTGAGCTAAACGTAAAAGCCCCGGACCCGTAGGACCCGCCTCTGGTACCGTGCGGCACAGTCAGACCGCCGCTCCCCCGGCCTGACAGAAGCCTCCCAGTGCCTTGTGCCTAGAAGCTGAGCGACTGTGCATTGAACACATCTCTGAACACACGTACTTACCAGGAATCGGGTCAAAAAGGCACTTAACCTAACGTTTATGCCTGACTTTCGTCTTAAGCTCCCGGAATGAGAAATCTGAAAGACTGTACTGTCGTTACTGGTTCTGGTCCAGTACTACAAAGCATACCAAGCTCCTTTTCTAAAGTTGCCCTACTTCTCTTGGTGAGGTCAGCCTGAAGCTGGCAGCAGATAACTGTAGGACATAAACTTCCAGAATAGAAATTTAAACTGAAAAGACTTTACTGACAGGAAAGGTTCATCAGACATAGCCTTGAAAATGTCCCAAGGTTTGAATCAGAGCCAGGAGGAGCTTTATCTGTTTTCTGTATCCCTCTGGGTCTGTACTTAAACTATCAAAACGTATATGTTTAATTTCTAAGGATTGGGATTTAGTAGATGGTTTCAGTGTTAAAAAGTTTTGGCTCTATAGGTACCTAAAATTCTGAAAAGAGTTTGAATTTCTTACTTTTTTATGGCTTCAAGTCATAATATGTTTTTTTTTTTTTTTGGGTTAACCAGCTAGTTCCTTTTTGATACTTGCATTCAGATCACATCTCCCAAACTCTGGCTTTAAAAGTGCTTATGTCTGGGATCCTCTGCAGTGTGGCCATATCATTTTTAATATGTAGGGATGCCTAGACGAAGGTATATTGTACTCTTGTTCTTCTATGGTGATGTTAAGCCACTGTAATAAAAGGTGTAAATTGAATGGAGTGTCTGAAGGAGAGCACAGAGTGAATTCTCGGATCCAGAAACCTTTTGTTAACGAAGGACACGTGATGAGGAGAGAGGTCATTGGAAGAAGAAAAGGCACACACACAGACTTAAAGAACCTCAAAGCACGGAAGTCTCTCTAGCTTGTCTGTCTTTGGACTTCGTCAGGCTTTCTTTGGGCCTAACACTAGCATTTTCTCGCACTTCCTCGCCCCGCCATCTTTCTCACTCTGAGCTGACAGAATGCCTTTGGTCAAAGCAGCTTCGGAAAATAGAAATCTCAAAATAGCACTTCTAAAGTAGGACTTAGAGGTAGGAAGAGAGCAAACTGGGAAAGTGGCTAGAATGCCAGCAATTCCATATTCTTTCAAGGCTCTGACATTTTTGAATATAATGTACAATTTGTAGTGTTAATGAACGTGACCCCTTCATACATAGAAGGAAAATACATGGAACAGCTGTTCTGTGTAAAGTGGTATTGATCTTCTATGTGGGAGCTGGAGATAAAGGTTATATGCAATTTGTGTTTCCGTCAGAGAGATGTTTTGTTAAGTTACAGTTCCGAGGCAGAAATGAGTGGAGAGCTTGCTGTCGGGGTTGTATTTCTACATAGGTGTCTTGTTTGGCACATTTTGGAATGAGACTGGGATGGTAGAAAGGGAGATGGGGTGGGGCTGCGGGTTGCACCTTGGACACTGCATACATTGAGGGGTCCACGTTGATGCAGTCTTCACCGTAGAGCTGCAGTCAGGTTTACAGCAGGAAGTTGCATGGTCGTATCTGTTGAGTTCGAGCTGACTGGTGGCAGGAGACTACTTAAAAAGTCATGTTTATGAGATCTAATGAGAAATAGAAGGGGAAAGGTATGCAAAAGAGGTAGGTGATCAAAGTGCAGGAATGGCAGATGGGGAAGGGTCACCTGGGGCAGAGGCACTGGCAACATCATACTTTGTCGGCTTAGAAATATGAAAATCCTTTGGGTTGACAGCCAAATAATAGATGAGCAGGACATAAGGTATTGGTAGTACGGGGAGAAAGTGGCATAACAGATAAATTAGACCATTTACATGGGTGTGCTATTGACATCACATGTAGCCTTCCTCTTCCATCTCAACATATGACTTCATCTCCAGTCGTACAAAAAATTAGCAGCCATCCCATGGGACCTCCTCCATCCTGCTGATCATGATCCCATTCTTGTATTTGTCCCCTTCTCCTCCTCGCCTGGTATGGGGAGGGGCTCTCCTTCCTCCTCGGGTTCAGTCTCCACTCTGGCACGGAGTCCATGCCCTACCGCCCTTCCAGGAGCCTGCGAGGATCCTCTCCCCTGCACTCCTTCCCATCATGCGCTCCTGTTTGATTCTCTCCCACTTGACTGCCCCACCTCTAGGTATTGCCCTGTCACTGTCGCGCATCACAGCCAGTGCTCAGGGGTTTACTTGACTTTCCCACCTTCCACCCTTCAGGCCCTGTCGTTCCACTAAAGAGTTCTTACCAAAACTGTTTCTAAGTCAGCGCACCCGACCTTTCTCTGTCTCCTTACTCGACATCGCAGTAGACCAAATGCTCTGCATTGCTTCCTGTCTTTCTTCTACCTCTCTGATGTGTCTCCTGTGCAAAGTCATGCTCCTGGTAGCCACTGAATGCTGATTATGGGCTCAGCCCCGTGTTCCTTTCTTTCCCTAGATGACCTTTTGTGCAGCTTCATGACCACCTATCAGCAGGTCAGGCAGATTCCTGTCTCTGGCCCACACGCCTCCTGAGCACCAGTTCTGTGTATCGGACTTGCTGACCTTTCTTCTCGGATGTGTCTGTGGCCCCTCAGACTCATCAGGTTCAAGACGGAATTCATGAGCACCTCCTCCACTGAAAACCACCTTTCTTATTCTATTGCCTCTCTCAGTAAACACTTCATCCGTTTAGCCTGGAGTCGGGGAAACCAGAAGTCAACTCCTACTCTGTCACCTTTCCAAAAATCTAGTCTGTCACACCAAGTCCTGTGGATTTCGCTTCCTAAACCTCTTGAGTCCATATATACATCTTTCCATCTCTTCTCGTACCCTTGCAGTGCGCCCTTGCCATCACACCGTAGAAGCTTCTCACCCAGTCTCCATGCGCCTTCCTTGTCTTTCTGGCCCCCTGGTCTACACTGCAGGCAAGCCACTCTTCTCAGAATGCGGATGTGATCTTGTATGTACCAGGTGACTGGTCAGTCCACCAGCTCTTGAAAAAAACCATTTTCCCACTCACTCGAAATGTATTTCAAAGAGAATCAGTCCCCCATGGGGTAGTTTTCCTTGGTAGACAGTTTTGTTTCTGTGCTGAGCCAGTCTGCCTCCTTCGAACTTCTCTGTGTCAGTTCCTCTCTGGAACTTGTGGCTTCGTTGGCACCCCGGGTAGGCACATGAAGACCTTTTCCATGAGAAGTGAAGGCAGGAGCCCTCTGGACGGTGAAATGTATGTACCCTCATGTTCCATAGGTAAAAGAACCGTGTGTTGGGGGTGGGGGGGGGTAAGTCGTTGAGGCTCCTCCGTGTTCTAATTGGGTGAACTGGGAATTTTGAGACAGGCAGCAGGTCCTGTGTGTCCTTGTTTGCAGGGAGCATGCATTCTGATGGACAAAACGGAAAAGGGGAAGAATGAGCAGCTGCTCAGATCTGTTTGTACTGTGCTGGCTGATTAGCTGTGACCTGCAGATGTGGGTCCCATCCTCGGCTCTGCTCTCTGCCTGCTTATGTCTGACTTGGGGCAAATCACTCGCCTCCGGCCTTCTGTTTGCTTGTTAGTATAATGAGGTGGTGCTTATCTATGTGATCTTTGCTGGCTCCTCTGAAAAGACTCCAGTCCATCCTGGCTTGCAGATAAGGAAACTGAGGCCTGAGGTGTGATGACTTCCTTTAAAGCCACACAGCTAGTTGGGTCCAATCACAGGCCAGATCTCCTGACCCCCACGCATCAGTCCTTGGAAATCCTACTGTAATATGTTCCTTTCCAGAGGCCACAGGTGGGAACTGAGGGAAGTGGGACAATCAGAACATTAAGAATAGCACAGAAGATGGCACAATGTCCGCATGCCTTGGCACCTGCATTTCACCAATAGGGCCACCTCTTACCTTAGAAGAAGTTCCCACAGGGCTGGTGATCTGGATGCCTGGCCTGGAGCTTAGCTACGGTAAATGGGACCAGAGGGAAGTGATGGCTTTTTGAGGTGGACTTTGTTGACGGCGGCTGGAGATAGCAGCTGACAGAGGAGGAAGAGGGAAGAGTGACAGACGGCAGATAGCCGCAGGCCCGCAGGTCAGCCACTGTTGCCCAGGGTCACCCATCCCCAGGAGCTGTCTTTGTATCACAGGAGCTGAGTGCTTACCCTGTGGGTTCTTAGTTCGATGTCACGTCTTGATGACAAGATTCCATTCTCTTCCACATCAGTTTGAGACACACTGTAATGAAATTCTAATTAGCCAAATATGGAATGTAAGCCTGGAACTCATTTTATAGAGATATTTTCTTATGTGAACTACTTTCCCTGATGATAGAGGAGTTGTGACGATGTGTACATCAGATATAGTTTTTTCTGATTGGCACTTGTAAGAAGGGTTCCCGGCAAAAAAGAACTGTTTTTTTGTTGTTGTTGTCCTCCCTTTGATCTTTTCCATTCCTTTTTTTTTTTTTTTTTTTTTGTCTTGTGAGCGGTCATCTGATTTATAAAAAGATGCAACAAAAAGTAAAATGGTACAAGATAATCAGTTTCAAAACATAAAAAAATGAGTGTCTTTAGCCATAGCTCAGAACAGAGGAACGGGGTGGGTAAGGAGAATTGCTTGTATGAACTGGCAACAGGAAAATTTGGTAAAGGAGAGCTGAGGAACTCTATTAAGACATAGGAGTGAGGGGCTCCATCATCATCTGGCATTCGCTCAGTGTCGTCTATATGGTTAGAGATGTCCATGATGGGAACTCCAGCAATCTTCTGGGTCTGGGTCAGCTGATGCCACAGTGTAACACTCTGAATTACTTCCATACTGAGCAGTCATCTGCATAGTTTGTCTTGTGTGTACGTGGTAATCGTTTGAATCTTGGCTCTTTCGCAATCCTTAGAACCTCTTGATACTTTCACCCCGGTTTCTCAGTTTCAGCCATTACACAGTCAGTTGTACAACTGGTACACTTGGCACACAGCCCGTCCATCATTGACCGGTCAAGTTTGGCCTAAATAGAAAAGTTGATAAAGTCAGTACAAGCCCGGTACCAACCAGGATGTGGTAAGTCGGCCCAGCTGTGTGTTTATATTGGAAAAAGAAGGAGGGATGTTGGGGGACTTCTCTTTCCTTGAGTGCATGGGATCCTTTCTTTTCTTTCTTTTTAGGTTTTAATCTGTCCTTCTCTCGGAGAAGGATCTCAGAGCTAAGCATTCGCTTCCTGGTCACATACTTTCTTGCTTTCTCTTTCCTTGCTTCCCCATGTTCACACCATTTATGGGATATACAGGGACATTTATTCATCTCTGTTGTCCATTGTTTTTCAAGAATGGTTGGAAACACACACATATGTGAGCTCACACAATCTTTCTATGTCTTTCAACCCCTATGTAGTGTGCAGATTAGTGCTTAACTATTTTGGTTTTTTGTCTCGATGAAATGGGACATGTTTCAGGGCAGAGCTCATAAATTTCATATGCCCTTTTAGTACTTCTCATCATTACAGAGTGATGGTTCTGGGGGATTCTGCTTCTCGTAGAGATAGTATATAGTGATTTTATAAGTCCATGTATCTGGGAAGGAGTGTTTTAACTTCTTGGCAGCTTAGAGAACTTCAATCTTTCCAAATTTTCCAATTCCATGTAATTTTCATAGCATTAAAGCTACTAATTTCAGATTATTGGTAAGTTTTAAATGATTAATTCCCAGGTTACGTTGAATTAGTCTTTGTTTGCCATCCCCTGATTGCAGCTAGTTAGTAAAGTAGCTAAACTTTTAAACTCTACTTGGTTTTAATTTGAGTGATGTCACTGCTTCTCTCTCATGGTTAATGGTTTCTTAATTACCTGCAGCTTGTCTGGTTTGCTCATTTATTTTCCTGTGTTCCAACACCTCTTGTGATCTCCCAACTTCTGGTCTTTTGGGGGATTTGTACTTGAACTGGGTTCAGACAGGAAATACCCCTGAGTACAAAGAGAAGATATTTTTCTTCTAACTTCACTATCTCCTATTATTAATGTATTACATTGTTGTTGGTACATGTGTTTACAACTGATGAACCAGCATTGATACAGTATTAATTAAAATCCATGGTTTACATTAGGGTTCACTCCTCTTTCTAGAGTTCTGTGGGTTTTGACAAATGTATAATGATACTTACCTACTGTTGGTATCTTACAGCCTAGTTTAATTGCCTTGAAAACCCCTGTACCTCATCTATTTGTTTCTTCTCCTCTCTCTGCACCCTCCAATCCCTCCTCGCTCACCCCTCAGCCCGGGATCTTTTGGACTGTCTAGAGTTTTTAACTTTTCAGAGGGCACCTGGCTGGCTTAGTTGCTAGGGCATCTGACTCTTGATCTCAGGGTTGTGAGTTCTAGCCACCACATTGGGCATAGAGATGACCTAAAAATAAATAAAAATAAAAAATGTTGGTTAATTTTTACCTTTTCCAGAATGCCATAGAGTTGGAATCATATAGTATTTAGCCTTTGAGACTGGTCTTTCACTTAGCAATATGCATTTAAGGTTCTTCGAAGTCTTGTGGCTTTAATAATTCATCTTTTAATTGTCGAATAAATCCATTGTGTGGGGTGGCACAGTGTAACCTGTTTCACCTACTGAAGGAGATTGGATTGCTTCCAAGTTTTGGCACTTCAGAGAATAAAGCTGCTGTAAACATCCGTGTGCAGGTTTTTGTGTGGACAACTAGTTTTAAGCTCTTTTTGGGTAAATACAAAGGAGCACAATTACTGATCTTATAGTGAGAATGTGTTCAGTTCTGTGAGAACTAAACTGCCAAGCTGTCTCACACAGGTGCCTCCCAATTTGCATTCTGACCAAACAGGTGAATGAGAGTTCGGTTGTCCCACATCCTTGCTAGCATTTGGTATTACTAGTGCTTTGGATTTTTTGATATTCTACGTGATATGTAATAGTACCTTGTTTAAATTTGCAATTTCTTAATGACATACAAAGTTGAGCATCTTTTCAGATCCTTTTTTTTTTCTTTATTAAAGATTCTATTTATTTATTAACAGCACAAGCACATGGAGAGGTAGCAGAGGCAGCGGGAGAGGGAAAAAGCAGGCTTCTCTCTGCCGGGGGCCCAGTGTGGGGTTTCAGTCCCAGGACCTGAGCTAAAGGCAGATGCTTTACTGACTGGGTTTCCTAGCCACCGCTCTTTTCACATTTTTAAATTAGGTTTGATTTCTTGTTGCTACTAAGACATCTTTATATTATATTTTCTTATTTAAAGTCCTTTACCATGGATGTGTTTTGCAAATATTTTTCTCTACTCTGTGACTGGTCTTTTCATTCTCTCTCTATCTCCCTCTTTTTTTTTTTTTCTAAGATTTTATTTATTATTTGTCAGAGAGTTATTTATTTGTCAGAGAGCGAGCAAGAGTGAGCACAGGCAGACAGTGGAAGACAGAGTCAATGAGTGAAGCTGGCTCCCTGCGGAGCAAGGATCCCGAAGTGGGACTCGATCCCAGGACCACTGGTATCAGACCTGAGCCGAAGGCAGCTGCTTAACCACTGAGCCACACCCAGTGCGTCCCGTCTTTCCATTCTCTTAACAGTGTCTTTTACAGAGAAGTTTAATTTTTAACAAAGTCCCAAAAAGTCTCTCATCCATTTTTTTTTTTTATTTTCTTTCGTAGATGCTTTTGGTTTTATATCGAAGAGAGATCATTGCCAAATCCAGAAGAGAAGATCCCTACAGAGAAGCCGATTTTTTCTAGGACTCATACTTCATAAGAAGTTTGAATGCATTTGAGCCACCACAAGGCTCCCTTTAGGTCATCTTTTTGGTTTTAGAAAAGTCATTGCCAAATCCAAGGATCCTAACATTTTTTCTTATGTCCATCTTTTTAAGAATTTTTGCATTTACGTTTAGGTTTTTGTGAAAGGTGTGAAAAGTTTGATTTTTATTCTTTTCATTTGTGTTTGTTTTGTCTTATCAATGTCCCCATTGTTCGGTTCCATTTGTTGAAGACTGTCCTTGCCATTGAGTTGCCTTTGCCTGTGTGGTGTGGATGTTGTTCTGGGCTCTCCACTCTGTTCGACAAGCCACCCTGTCTCTTTGTGCCAGGCACCCTTCTGGAGAATCTTAATCACTATAGCTTTTTAACAGTAAGTCTTGAGATTGGGTGGTGGCAATCCTCAATTTCCTTGTTTTTTCTTTTTCCGCTCTTTAATATTTTGTTTGACTACTCTGGGACTCCTTGGTTTTCCAGTTTTCCATCCAAATTTGTAGAGTCAACATGTTGGTATCCACAGGAATAACTGTCCTGGCATTTTGTTGGGATTGATAGCATTGAGTCTGTCGATAATTTTGGGAAGAACTGTTCCTCTTAACAGTATTGAGTTGTTCTTACCCCAGATTATTGACTTTTCTTTCCACTT